>NW_018128583.1:21742-25001 GCF_001952655.1 Monopterus albus
ATACAGAGGACAAAGGTGATGCCGAATGCTGTGTGTCGCAGCATGCAGGACCACTCAGAGGGCCGGCCGATGAAGGTCAGAGAACACAGGAAACACAGAGTCAAGGAGAAGAGCAGCAGGAAGCTCAGCTCAGAGTTGTTGGCCCTGACAATAGGAGTTGTCCTGTATCTGAAGAAAATGGCTGCCACAACAGCAGTCATGCATGTTCCAAATAAGGCCGCTGCAGTGAGCAGTACTCCCATAATTTCTTCATATGATAGAAACTCTGCCTCCTTGTTTACACAGGCATCTCTTCTGTCATTGGACCAGGACTCAGGGTGGCATCGCTCACAGGTGATAGAATCTGAAAATGATATTAAAGCAACTTTCAGATTGGCTTTGGCTCAGTCGATCTTCCTTTGTTACTTAAGTAGACATCCAACTTGACTTTGATCCTGAAATATATGAGAGGAAAGACTTTCTTCATCTCAAACCCATTATGTACTCCTCCCTGACATTGTGATGACAAAATAATTTATTGTATACCTATTCACTCATGGTCTGCAATTATGACTGATCAGCTTTTTTGTGGAGGAAAGAAATTCTTTGGTCCTGTAACTAGAAGCAATTATATAGCATCATTTACTCACAAGTACATTCAGTGTCTGAAATGCAGTGTGATCTCATGGTTATTTACATGTAATGTTATATAATGTTAACTGTTTTTTTAAATAATACAATAAAATTGTAGTGCATTGATGAAGAAAGTGATTGCAGTCTGCCAGAGTGCACAGCCAGTGGATGTGTCACCCTTTTCCATAACTGATCAAACCACCATAAAATGCAAAAATCACCATGATATATCTCATCAATAGTAACAAAGTTATGTCTTTGAAAAAACTAACTTAACAGGGAGAGGAGCACACAGTGAGGTCTGACTGACTGATCACTGCCTAATGTGATTAACTGGGATATCTGCAGGTTACGTTACATTTATCTTGGCTCATGAGCTAAAATACATGCGGGTACCTGATTTTGTGCTGCCTAGCCTACGTGCTTGTCAAGAACATTGTAAATGCAGCTCCGATAGCGATAAGAGGTGGTCTGAGTAGGTGTTATCGCTATTGCTATTTCGGGTCAGAATTGCACTGTCCTGCCTAACCAGCATAAACACAGCCTCAGGTGCCACTCCCCTCCCGTTTCAGAGTAAGTGTATTCATTCATGGCAGGAAAATACCAAACACACGAATGTGCAAAAAAGTAGACATGCACCCAAGGAACATTTCTTAACTGCAATTGAAGCAATGCAAAAATTGTGCTGGTAGAAAAACCTAGTCGATCTACCTAAAGGGATTTGAAAAGTCATCCAGATAGACTTGTGTTAGGCTCATCATCTTTGTAACATCAAGTAATTGTTCAGGGTAAAATTTTTACTTTAGTACACTGAATGTGTCTACCAACACAGAGTTTTTGTTCACTGTCATGGTTATTTGCTAAACAATGAAACTGATAGCGTGTGAGATAAATCATATGGTGTTGATAATGTTACCAGCTATACACTTAGAGTTATACACTTGGCATTTTATTAGGTACACCCAGCTAAAATTAATGCCATCTAATACAGTAGTCCTCCAAAACTTTCTTTTTCATGAAGGTGATAAGATTGAGTTTACTCATTTTGGAGGCTGTAGTTTCTAATGCACATGAACTGTACAGCATTACACAGAGAGATGTTTGTTATTTAGCCTAGCTGAAAAAAACTTAGAAAAAATCAACTGGACTAGATTTCTAGGACGAAGACGTTTTCATCTCCAATCCACCTAGAAATCTAGTCCAGTTGAGTTTTTTTCAACTTATTATGACCTGGATGACAGAATCTGCACAGACATGTTATTTAGCCTAGTATCATTTACATAAATACTGTAGGTTGCACAAGATAACAGAAACACCTTTTGTGAACATGTCAATAAATTTTAATAGACCTGTCATGTTGCTTATTTCTCCCTCTGCACATCTGATACAGTCATAGCAGCAGACAGGTTTTCCTTTCTGGAGAACCTTGCGAGTTCCTGGGAGACATTTTAGATTGCAAACTGACACAGGCACCTGCATGATACAGTAACAATAATATAATTAGGATGATTAAACTGTAATAGTAACTACAGCCATTACATGATAACTTACCTGTTTGGAGTTCTGTGCCCAAATTAAAGACTTATTTTGCAGACTCAGCTGTTTGTCTGCAGGTAAAGATGCATCATAAAAACCGATTGTGACAAAGTCCACAATGCCATTTTCTGTTGACTGCCAGTTTATAATTCCATACAATGCTGGTGGGTCTCCATTCTCATTAAAGTAAACCTCATCTCCTTCCTTGGTTTTGAACTGAATCTTTCTTATGTGCTGTAAAATCTAAGAAGATGGGTATTAAATGGATATTAATTTACTGGATTATGCGAACATCTATTGTTGGCTCAACCTACAGACAGACTGCACCAATGCATTATTCAAAAATGTAACTTATTTTTAATTCATGTAAAATGTAAGTTTTAAAGTATTTAATGTTGAACTCACCGTGTGTGGATCCAGCTCCACCTTGTAGTTACATGTTTCATTACAGCCAAAAATACTATGAAGTGCATGTGCCACAGCATAAACTCCTTTATACACACTGTTAAATTTAGGCATGAAGGACATATCAGTGAAGCTGTTTTGCACTCTAGTCAGATCTTCATGTCCAGTACATTCTCTCTCATTCTCTGCTGATGAGTTTGACTGTTTGAACTGACAGTTAAATAAAGTCTCCCACAACTCTGTAAACATTTTGTGATTAGATGAATTGAGTGGCTTCACATCCAATATGAACTCTTCATCTAATATGAACTCTCTCATGCCACTGACATGTGCTTTGGGGATGGACACCCCTATGGCACCATCCAGAATGTGATGTGTATCCTTTTCTGCAGTTTGGAAATCGAGAATCCATGCCTCACTTCCTACCCACTGGTACCCAGTCAAGTTATGCTGAGACAATGCATTAATTAGCACATGCATATCCATGTGTGAGAGAAAAGCTACAATCACCTTGGAGGTGGAAGCCTTGATAATGTCAGTTATTTTTTTTATTTTATCTGGAGGATCTGTTCTAAAGATAGATACAGAATATTCAAGACAGATGCCCAGCTGCTGTGCAGTCTCTGTGAATCCAGCCTTGCCATTATTGCCATAATCATCATTGCTTCTAATAGCTCCAACCCAAGTCCAACCAAAGTGCTTGACC
>NW_018128583.1:25276-31239 GCF_001952655.1 Monopterus albus
TAGCCATAGCCATACAAGGAGAAGAAGATGTTCCTCCTATAATGGCCTGTACCTTTGCAGGTCTGGTACATGTTGCCTCAGTGGGTGCAGACACAACTTCATTACCATTAGCCAAGGCCAGTGCAACCTTCACACTTCTGGTCATACAGTCACAATTATCATAGATCTTATAGCCCAGAGAGATGCCAGGTAGTAGGTCTGTGCTATTATTAATCTCCTCAATGGCAAAAATCATAGCCTGGGCATACTGGAACCCTCTGAAATTCAAACTTTATGCAGAGAGTATAGTTGTACTTAAATTAGTATTTGCAACAGAAACAACAGGATAGTAAATAAAAGTATTTTGACATTAATACCACTGAATATTTTATTTTTCAAAAATTAAAAATGTAATTTTAATGCTTAGTTTAATAAACCTTTTATACCTGCTTATGCCAATTTACCTGATGCATTCCAGTTGCAGTGGCTTCTGCATGTAGGTATCCTGTCTGTTTTTCCAGCTGCTGTGGAAATAGAAGATTCCTCCCAATATGATGTCTCCATCCTTAGACAGTTGTGGGTTCTCAGCATCCCCTCCCTGCTGGCACACCAGCTCCTCAGCCTGAGAGAAAGACACCACCAACAACAGTTGTAAAAGTGCACAACCCCACTCTGGCCACCTCTGTGTGGACGTCATACTGTCTGTCAGAACTAAACCACTGGGTGGCATCATTTGTACCTTCATGCACAGTAAATCAAAAGATAGCACTGATATTTATATGATGTGCTTTAGCATAAAAAAAATAGAGCATCAGTATTTCATCTCTATGAACCTACAAGGGGAGGTCAGGGAGAGCAGGGAGGTACCCAAAATGAAAAAAAAAGTTTCACACTGTAGCATATTTAAAATATATTCAGTGTATTTGTTATCAGACAAACATGATATATTATTCTGTACATTTTTCTTTTTTAAAAATTTATCATTACAATTTTTTGTATATTTCAAAAATGTATTTTTTCAATAACTATACATTTACAGTTTAAACACTAAAAGCAGGATGAAGGTTACTGTATGTTGAGTCAACATTTCTCACAACAGTACAATAATTGGTTGGTTGGTCTTTTTTAAGCCTGCAATTATTAAATCTTCTGTAATGCTGATATGTTGATCCTGTCTGCATGCAGTGCCTTATTTACACATTCAGCTGATATATTGGCATTAATTTGTAGTCCTGTCTATATCCCCCTGTCAAACAAATATAAAATTCACACTCCTTTTAGCTATCTTCTGGTGTCAATAACTCTTGAGGGAAATATCCATAGCCACAGAAATGTTTTCAGGTGGAGGTGAGTATGTAGTGGAATACACTTCAGTTGCACTTTTACAACTGAACGATTCAACCATAGTGATTCAATCGGAACTCAAAGCAGCACTGGGCAGACTGAAGCTCCCGAGGCAGGCTGGAGTAGGAAAACACAGAGGTTGAGAGGAAGGAGGAAGCATTGTTCATGTAGGCAGAAGAAGGGCAAATAGGCCAGCCTGCTAGCCAGGATAAGAGCTAATAACAGACCCACTTTACCATCATTCTTCCTGATTAATGTTTGCTCACTGGACAACAAGATGGATCTGGTGCATCTCTGAATGAACAGCTACAGTGAAATGAAAACTGTTGTGCACTACTCCTGACAGAAACATGGCTAAATATCAATATGCTGGAATCCGCTTACTAGATCAATGGGCTACTGTTCTTCAGAGCAGACCACAACCAGCTGTCACGGGAAACTCATAAAGTGGATTCTGTGGTTACATCAACAGACAGCTGGAGTACAAACTGCTCCCTTGTAAGCAGCTACTGATCTGAAGCAGTTGAATACCTAACACTAGGGATGGGTGATACCAACATTTTTCCTTTAATACGATACCATTAGTTTATGACACTTTTTCATTGATACCAATACCGATACTGATACTTTTTGCCCTTTAAAGGAAAATCACATGATTGCATAGTGTTCATTAATAACTTTACTGCAAGGGCAATATAAAATAAAACACATGAACATAAATACCTGAAAGAAATGCTTATAACATGATAATAAAATAGATCAATGAGTAAATTAAATAAAAATATGAAAACAATTTTTAATTATAATAAAAATAATTAGATTAATACAAAATTAATTGAATTTCTTTAATTGAAAGATCAACATAGTGCTCAAGAACCAGCAATAAACCAGTAAAACATAACACCACATCACCAACACTAGCATCATCATCCTCAACATCAGCAGCAACAACAAAATGCAAAATGTCAACAATCATCTTAACGAGGCTCTTTGTTATGTCTCTTGTTCTTTGGGAATCATTTGAAAGGATTTAAAGTTACAAAATTACAAAAAGGGGAAATCAAAATGTTATAACAATTTAATCATCATGCAGCAAAACGTAAAAATGCAATTTACCAGTCTATTTACATATTTTGTTCTAAGCTACAAAATTTTGTTCATCTAAACATTTATTATTTATAACCTGATATATACAGAATTTTTACTTCCATTAATAACATTTTAGAAACAAAACTGTCAATATTTTCTGATACATACAGTACAAGCTTATGAACCTTTATGTTTGTCAACTAAATGAAAGCGTAGTGAACATGGCTTCATCCAAGATTCACATAGCTCAGTTGCATATTTGGGGTAGTTTAATAAAATAATGGTTCATTTAATTTTTTATCACTTATAACACATTAACTGTCACCTGTACCTAGATATTCTTTGCCTTTCATAAAACTCTCCTCAAACTCCTGCAGTGTCTTCTGAGGGAGAACAGGTGGTGCAGGGGACTTTGAGGATTGCTGGTTGTCTTCATGGCAACATTCAGACTAAGTGTCTGGGTGCGTTGTCTTTAAATGCTTAAAGAGGTCACTAGTGTTGCTGCTATGTGGCACCACTTTATTGCAGATGGAGCACATGGCATTACCTTTGGTCGTGGGTGAAAAATAGCGCCACACTACACTTCTTTTTCTCTCTGGGCCATCAATGCTGCTACGCTGCAGCACTGCTAACTGCCTGAGGCAGTGCTTTTTTTTTAATTGAAAGAAAGTAACACATTAACAAAACAGGACCGAACATGGGAGACAAGAAAGCAGATACATTACATGAGCAAGATGGTGGTGCATGTTGTTGCTGTGGCTCAGTGCTCCTTCAGTTGGTGTTTTTTTTTTTGGTGGTTTGTGTACGTGTTGTTTTCCATATTGTGTATGTTTTGCTGGGTGAAAAACACCTACAATTGGCATGATTTTCTGAAGATAGGAGCTTGCTATGTATTTATGTCAGTAACAACTGGTGCAAGAACACAGTGACTGTAGACAGTCACTGCTCCCCAGATTTGGAGTATGTGACTCAAATGTAGGCCCATGTACCTCGCAAGAGCGCACAATGTGGTCTTCATAACAAATGTGTATATACCGCCGGATGCTAATGCTAACTCGACTATCGAACATTTATATAGCAGTATTAGCAGTCAGCAGACTAGATATCCTGATGCTGTGCACATCCTAGCAGGGGACTTCAATCATGCAGATTTAAAGAAAGTACTTCCCAAATTCGACCAGCATATAAAGTGTGCTTCCGGAGGAGCTAACACGCTGGACAAGGTTTATTCAAATATCAAGCTAGGCTATAGGGCCAGACCACTATCACACCTGGGCCAGTCTGACCACTTGTCCCTGTTTCTAATTCCTGCATATGCCCCCCTCGGGAAAACTGGACGTACCAACACAAGGACAAAAACTTGGCCTGATGCACTGTTTTGATAAGACCAACTGGGATGTTTGTGAACATCCAGTCCTGGGGGTGTTCACAGACATTGTCCTGTGTTATATTAAGAATTGCATAGACACTGTTACCATGAAGAAACGCATCAGGGTCTACCCCAACCAGAAGCCCTGGATGAACTGGGAGGTCAAGCGACTACTGAGAGAGAGGAACACTGCCTTCAGGACAGGGGACAGGGCTCTACGGCGTGGACCGAGCTAGCCTGAAGAGAGGCATCAGAAAGGCCAAATTGGACTACAGAAGGAGGATCAAAGACCATCTGGACAGCAACAACAGCAGGCAGGTGTGGCAGGGAGTCCAGCATTTTAACAACCACAGGAATAATCTCGGTGTGGCTGAAGGGGACACCTCGCTGGCAGAGGAGCTGAAACTATTGTTATTGTTGAATCTGTATTTGATATGAGTTTATATATCTTGGATATTTTCTTGGAATCTGTAATTTTCATAATTTCTTCAATTAATTTGGAGGGTTGTAGTGGGTTATTGGTTACACTAATCTTAGGTGATGTAAGTGAGTGATTCTTTTATGTGGCCATGTTGGGAAATAGATACAGTAGGGTTATTATGTAGTTGAAAATCAGGGTTGTGCCAAATTGGTGTATCTACATGGTGCAAGTGATGATTTAGTGATTTGGTTTGCTTTCTACCCGGCTGTCAGAGTTGAGAGGATTGTGATGTTCCTATAGTAATTCATCTTCTTAATAGAGTTTGGTAGGAAGGGAAGGTCTGCAAATGAGTTAGTTATTTTTGCAGTAATTTTCCTCTAATTCTATCCATGTACTGTTGTAGCTGTCCTTCTGAATCCATTTTACTAAAGATTGTAGCTGATTTGCCAAGTAGTAATGTTGGAAATTTGCGGCTTCTACCTAATGATTTCTTCTTATGAAGTGTAGATAGGGAAATGTTGGGTTTCTTGTTTTTCCAATAAAATTGTGAGGTTATAGAATTGAGTGATTTAAACCTGAGGCAGCGCTTGACTGAGGATGTGCAGTAAGCCTTGACATCTGATAGGTTGCTGCCATAATCTTGTGACATGGAAGGCCATCTAAAATACGCCCGGGCTGGTTTTCACACATACATTTAATGCCTAAACTTTCAGAAGTGGAAAAAAAATTATACGTTTTGTATTAGCACAGTGGTATCACGATATTTAAAAAAAAGTATCGACTCCAAAATACTGACCGGCGGGTATTGAAGTATCAATAACCGAATACTAATCTACCTAACACTGAAATGCCAGCCACATTTTGCCTCTGAGTTTACAGTGGTGCTCATTGTGGCTGTTTACATATGCTTGAGTGCTAAAGCTAGTGAAACTCTCAGGGAGCTCCATTACCACATCTGTGTGCTCCAGAATAAGCAATCGGAGGATTTCTTTGTGATTGAAGGAGATTTTAACCAAGAAAAACTGCTTGACACCTTGCCACAGTTTTACCAGCACACTTCCATAATAGCCATGTGTATGACCATGTGTATACAAACAGGCAGGATGCATACAGATGAGTCCCAGCCCCACCTGGGTTTTTCAGATCATATTTCCATTATACTGCCTCCTGTGTTTAAAGCCATCAAGCCCACACAGAAGACCATCACTGTATGGCCTGTATGATACTGCCTACAAGCTTCAAGACTGTTTTGGTTGTACCAACAGGCAGATCTTTAGAGAAGCGGCAACAGACAGTGAGCAGGTGGACCTGGAAGAATATGTTTTATCACTCAGTGGCTATATACAGTATATCAACGTGGGGAAGAAAAGGATGTGCTTGTGGATTTGAGGAGATGTGGTCATACCTCGCTCTCCTTTACATCAGAGGAGTAGCTGTGGAGGTCATCTCCAGTTTTAAATACCTAAGGGTGCACATTTCCACTGACCTCACCTGAAGTTGTAACACAGCCAGCATTATAAAAAACAGCCCACCAATGCTTTTACTTCTTGAGGAAACTGAAGTGTCTGGCCTCAGCATGCCATTTTTATGTTGTATTTTTTATTTTTATCTTAGTATTAATCCAGTTCAGTTAGGGTGGAACAAACATGGACGTGAAAGTAAACAAAAATAAACAAGGACAAGCAAAAATAAACGTCACAGCAAGAAGGTTCGAGCCCCAGCCAACCCAATGCTTTTCTGTGCTGAGTTTGCATGTTCACC
>NW_018128584.1:0-801 GCF_001952655.1 Monopterus albus
AGTGTAGAATGTGATATGGGGCTGCAGTGTCTCAGAGATCTTGTTTTTTCTTGTTGGTGAAAAGGTGAATGCTCTTGATCCCAAGAAAGCCACCACTCCGTGGTCAGTGTTCACTTTCAGTTCATGGTACATCACTATATGGCTTGTCTTTGTGATGGGTTTAGCAAGAGCTGCTAGGTATCTTGTACGTCCTGCTTGTCCTGCTTTCCATGTTGTCAAGTTTTGAACTGTGGTACATCAGTACCCTCCTTTCTCCCTCCTTTTTCTGGAAAAGCACTGCATTCACTATTCCAGCTTTTTCAGAAACATCTAGGTGAAAGGGTTGTGTGTAGTCTGGAGAGGATAGTGCTTCTGCTTGCGCCCGAGCTTGTTTTGTCTGTGTGAAGGCTTCTTCTACTTCAAGAGTCCAAAAAAGCTCAGCAGAGAGATTTTTGTTGCCCACTTCAGAGACCATATCTCTGAGAGGTTGAGTGAGATCCACATACTCAGGAATGTGCTTTCTACTGTAGCCTGTGAGTCCCAGGAATGTCAGCATTTGTTGTACAGTGACTGGTTTGTCGTGTGCCAAGATAGAGGCTTTATGTGTGGCAGTGAGAGTGTGTCCTGTATGTGAGATTTCTCTCCCAAGGAACTCAACCACTTCCTGCAAACTTGCACTTTTTCATGTTTGACTTTGTAACCCTCAGCAGACAGTAAAGACAGCAGAGAGTGAGTTGCAGTGAGGCAAGCTTCAGCTGTCGGTGCAGGCAGTAGAAGGTCATCCACATACTGTAGAACCACGACATCTGGTGGTAGTTTCAA
>NW_018128584.1:1968-2645 GCF_001952655.1 Monopterus albus
GATTGACAGGGCATTCAGGAGCGTATAAAAATTGATGGGTTAATGCTTGTCCGTTATGTGTTACTGCCAATGGAACAGTAAAAGTTTGATATTGTGGTTTCCCTGAGACATCTACAACACCAGGGCTCTTAGCTAAAAGTGTAAACAAAGTGTTAATGCATGAATATGCAGCTCCAGTATCAGCCATCAGCCAGTGAGTCTTGCCATTAATGTCGCAGGCCACCATTGGTTCTGTCATAGGAGGACAACACTGGCCTGCATTGGTTCCCAGGCACCTTCAGTAATCTTGCTCCTGCTCCCAAGCCTGGGCAGGCATTTGAGCAGGGTAGGGGAGGTGAGGTCCCCCACATCCTCGTTGTGGGCCTCCCCTGCATCTCCCTTGGAACTGAGCTTGCTCTGGAATCCCCCAATGGAAGGGCAAATTGAAGCCCAATGGCCTTGCTGTCCACAAATGAAACAAGTCCCACGCCACCCTGGTCCTGTTCATCCTCTTCTTCTGCCACTGTACCATTGCTTCTTCTGTAGTTGGTGGTTGGGAAAGTGAGGTCCATTCTGGGCAGGTTGGGGTGGAGTCGCTGAGCTGCAACTGCTTCACTCACCACTTTAACCATTTCTGTTTTTCAGTCTTTCTCATCAGGAGCCCCAGTCACCACCATCCGCTTGGTTTTTGTCTTGGA
>NW_018128584.1:3323-11908 GCF_001952655.1 Monopterus albus
CCCCTTCCATAGTATGGCATGTAGTAGGCCGCCATGCCTCTGGGTCATTTTGTTCCACTTTTAACCCCCCTGTGTATTCATCATCAGAGTCATAATCTTCAGGTCTTCTTTGGTTGTATGATCCTAGAGTATAATCATACACTTCAGGGTACTGTGTCTCCCTCTGCTGGAGAGGAATAGGCTTTACACATGGTTCATTCAGATGAGATGTTACAGCGAGTCCAGGTAGAGGAAGTGAGTGTGGGCTGGGACAAGGTGTTTTCATCATTGATTGTTGTCTCTGGGATATCTCAGCCACTTCTTCAATTAAACGGACTAATTGGTCGTGATCATTTACAATAATTGTCTTCATAGTCTCTGCCATCTGAGCCACTCGTGTCTCTAAGTTCGGTTTTGATGTATCTTTCACTAATGGAATATTTTCCACCGATGGAATGTCTAAAGTTATGGTAAAAAAATGGTAAATGGACTGTATTTTATATAGCGCTCACAGTGTGTTGCACTGGCCAAAGCACTTTTACAGAAGATCATACACCATTCACACACAACATACACACACCAATGACGACAGGCTGCCATGCACTGGTGCTAGTCAAGCCACCGGGAGCAATTCGGGGTTCAGTGTCTTGCTCAGGGACACTTAGGCATGCGGGGAGACCGGGAGTTGAACCACGAACTTGCTGGTTAGGAGATGACTGCCCTACCTCACAAGCCACAGCCAACACAAGTTAGGGTTCCTCTTTTCACCTCTACATCCACCAGAGGTGCCTGAATTGGTGGCCTGGCTTTGGATTGCAGAGACTGATATGGAGGCGGTACTGCAGGCAGGACTGGGTATAGAGATGTTGTTGCCACTGGGGGCGCTCTAGGGATGGTCATGTCTTCAGTCTTTTGTTGTCCAGTCTGCTCCTTCCCCGTTGCTGCCATGATTTTACACATTTCAGTAGTCATTTTGTCTCTGTCTGAATTTCCTCATCCTGTTATAAGTAGGACCCCATGTAGATTTTCCTTTCTTCTCCCAGTCTTCTACAGCTTTATTATATGCACCTGTTGCTTGAGTGGCGATGCACATAATTACTCTGGGAGGGGGGAGTGCTTCCTCAGGTGTGCTGGCAATGAGGCCCTGCTCTTCCCAGCCATCCCATAGTGTTTTTACCTTTCTTCTGGTTTGCTTCTCTTGTCCTTCTGGTGCTTTTCTAGCAACTTCTTCTAGAACCCATTCTTTAAGTTGTCCCACATTTCTAACTTGCTTCATGCCTTCAATCACTATCTCCATGCCTTCAGTCACTTTCTTGACCTTCTCAGAAAATAGTCCTCTTCAGTGTTCAAGTTAACTTATATGAGATTTATCTGATTGAAATTTTATGCATTTGTGTAATTATTACTGTTATTATTGTTACTGTAACTATTGTTTGTCCAATTATTTTTAAGTGACAAAATACAGGTTTAGCAGTAGTCGACAGTTACTGTTGGGAATTACTTTAATCTAAATTCGCATTTGGATATATATATAGCTCCCTTAGTGTGAGTATACCAGTGTGAAATTCAAAATGAGTAATGTAATGGAGAACAGTTCTACTCTTTTTAACTGCAACTTTTTCTGATCACTACTGTCTCTGCCTAAGAACATATGTGTGGGTGTGTGTGTACGTGTGTGTATGTGTGTCTCAAGAATTCCTTCTCACTCAGTAAAACAGAAAAGGGAGTGGGGATAACTTTGCCAAAGGGAAACTGTAGTTAGAAATACTCTGTATTATAAACTTTCCCCTTTAATTCAAATGTATTATTGCTATAAAGACACCTATTTTCTTTTTTTTTTTTTAGTGAATGCTAGTGACTCAGCCCTGTCCTGATATCATTTGTGTATTGCTATGAATAGAAGTATGGTGTATGTCCATATATGTATCTTTTCTGTGTATTTCTCCCTACTTACTGCTCATGTCCCACTTAAACACACAAAATAGCTCATTCTCACACTTATACCTCAACGAGAGGGGTAGCTTGTCTACCCAACTCCGATGCCCATAAATTAACTCACTCACACACGCTCACAGCTCTAGTTCAATGAAAAGAAGGGAAAGATCTTATACACAACACCAAAAGCACACAGTTAACTTGTCCACACACACTCAGACAATTTCCAGCACAGTATAATAGGAGCTCCTCTATCACAGTCAAAACACTTATAACAGACACAAACAGACTTTAACACAAAAATGGGTAATTTTCCTAATATAATAATCAGTAATTTCCAGGCAGTCACTTCAAGGAGTACAGACGACAGTTACTCATCTGTAACAGACTCTCAAAGTGTGCTGCATATCAAACCCCAACCTGTAACAGAACAGATTTCGCACCTGCAGCTGGAATATCTAGTTCTGTCAGGAAGTTTACAGGGTCGTTTTTATGCTTTCAATTCAGATTTACTCATGCCCATTTGCAATTATTGTAAACGAATTTGTCAGGATTTACTCATGCCCATTTGCAGTTATTGTAAATCAATCATAATTTATACTCGCGAGTTTCTACATGTATTACACTTTACTTGCTCATGCCCAGTTGCAGTTATTGCAAGCCTGATCAGGGTTTAATTTTGATCGTTAAAAAAGTTTGAAATATCCAATAAATTTCGTTCCACTTCATGATTGTGTCCCACTTGTTGTTGATTCTTCACAAAAAATTACAGTTTTATATCTTTATGTTTGAAGCCTGAAATGTGGCAAAAGGTCGCAAAGTTCAAGGGGGCCGAATACTTTCGCAAGGCACTGTATATTTCACTATGTGAAATTTATTATGCATTAGCGTATCAAAATTAGCATGTGCACATGGATCTTCACTGTTTAGGATAAACAGAAAAGACTGTCCTCAACTTGTCGGTATACAATATTTGTATGAAAAGGTGCTACTATCTGATTGGTCCAAAACTGTTGGGGAGAAGCTGTGGTTTAGACTTAACTCTCCCACCATTGGTCCCTCAGTACTTGTCCGGTTTCGTCCTTGGTGCAACCTTGTCCTGAAACAGACACTTTGCACAACCCACAACGCTTCTTGTTATCTCGGGAACCCTGAGACTGCACCTGAACTTGTTTTCTCCTAGACCAGCATCTGACCATAACCTTGGTGTAAATCTTAGTATCTTATCAAACCCCAACTCCCCTGGCTTTAAGGGTCAGAGGTAATAATGAGCTCTTTTAGAGAAGGCAACAAATCTAATGAAAGCCGGTGGGATGATTAGACCTTGAAAAGCCACTCAGTGCACCAGACTTTTTAATCATAAGAGCCTGCAATATCACACAAGTTTCCTGTGTCTCCTACAAAAACTTATTTTTTCTTTATTTTAGTGAACATATAATTGGGTGAAAAGTAATTACATAAACATATCTGTGACATGTAAGTATGTATACTTATGTGTGCTATAAAATAAAACCATTCATAAGTGCGTAAAATAAAAATCACCCTAACACATGCATATTCATTTGAAGATATGTAATATACCACTGTAACATTTTCCACTGTAGGTTATATTATTTAATTTGTGAAACAGCAAATGGAGACAAAAGAATTGAATGCAATGTAATATACTGTATCTGAGACACATTTGATTGAATCACTGTTGTGTGTGTTTAGTTGTAATGTTTTTGCTCTGTATCTGAGACACATTTGATTGACACATTGATCTTTCACTACACTAGATTTAATTTCACTTCCCTTTGATGGCCTTGATCTGGAAGCGGCAGTTCTGCAAAAACATGGCCCATCTCATGATCTGTTCATTGCTACAGTATATTATGTCTGATGCAGCCAAAGGCTGATGGTCTGTCTGCAGGGTGAACTCAGTTCTGTACAAATACATCCTGAACCTTCTGACAGCCCACATGATGGCTAGGCATTCTTTTTCTATGGCGGAATATCATTTCCGTGTTTAGTAGCTTTCTGTTGGAGTTAACTGACAGGAAACAATCCATCCTTTTGTTTCTGTAGTAGCACTGCCCCAAGTCCAGTGTTTGAGGCATCCGTCCTAATGGTGAAAGGTAAAGATAGGCTTGAAGGCTTGTGGCATATTGGCTTTAATGAAGTCCATCTATGTTTTAGCTAGCTCCATAAAGGTGTCACTCAAATCCCCGAGCCAGTAGACCACTGCCTCAGCTTTTCTCACAGTCATGTGGCTCTGTGCAGTGTCAACAAACACCCCCACCAGGGTGCATGAATGTCACAATCCAGTTTACACACAGCATCTCGTCCAAGCAAATTCACAGGAGTTTGATCTGATATCAACACTGGCAGTTCAACAGTTTTTCCTTGAAATTGCAGGGGAACAGGGTATGAAATGGGGATCAGCTGTTTCATCCCTGGGAATCTGACGATCCGTATATATTGTCCAGATCTTGGGAGGTGATTAGCGTCAGAATGACTTACACAGGTATAAGTAGCACCTGAATTGGCCATCATTTTAATGGTTTTACCAGCCACGACAACTGGCACCATTGGTTCTTCATCAGGGCTTGAAACTGAACTCACTTGTGTCTGTTGTAAGTGGCAACTGACGCCCTCCCAAATTCCCCTATTGATTCTCAGGGCCTCCCTAATACCCAGGGGGCCCATGCCCCAGGTTCACCGGCCCCCTGGGCCCAGGATTTTCCTGCTGCTCCTGGTCATACCTAACACGTGACCACTCTGGGCACCTTGCTTTCCCATGGCTGTATCGCCCACATTGGAAGCATCTCATTTGCCCGTTAATTCCTCTTCCTCTGCCCGCAGGAAACCCTCTGGTTCTCTGAGGGTATCCATTTCATCCTCCTGGTTGCAGAAAAATTATCTGAGGGGTAGCAGGAGCAATGGCTGGAGGTGGGGGAAGTCTTACTGGCTCCACTGGAGCCACAACAACTTGCACCTTTTTCTTTCCTTCTGCCAGCTGTTGGTGAGTCAACTTTCTCACTGCTTCCTCATCTGCTTGCTTTTGCCGGGATGCACTGGCATGTGCTTTTGTCACATCCAACACATAGTCCGTGAACTGTTCAAGTGGCATATTATACAGTCCCACAGCATCACTCAACTTAATCTGAGCAGCCTGTGGCAATCCACTGACAATTCTTTTCCTGAGAGCCTGCCGGTGAAAAATATCTTCTTCAGGCATTGCACCAGTCTGTCTTATGCACTCCTTTCAAGTGAGGTGCACATAAGCCTGTGGGCTCTCATCATCCTTAATTGGAGTTGCCACAATGCTGTCTGGTTGGACTCTAGTTGGAAACTACAGTCTCAAAGCTGTCCACAAGGTATTGCGATGTCGGTTGAAAATGTCACCATCATGGGCTTGTGTTCCTGCAAACACATCCAATTGAGCTGCTCTCAAGGCCTCCTCCATTTTCTGTTTGCCCAGGATTTTTCCCAATAAGACCTTAATGTCTCCCATTGCCAAAATTGTGGTGAGATTTTCGTCCTCAAATGCTGTTATCCACTTTCCAGCCCCATCTTGGAGACAAGGAAGGTGCTGCACCAAGTCCTCTAAATCCATTGTAGGCCAGGGCACATATTGTAACTGTGCCCCTTTTGCCAAAAGTGGGTATAACGATGCATCACCACCTCCATTTGGATGTCCTGATTCTCCACTGGTGTTAAGTGTAATGACTGCATCCACTTTTCCACATTCTTCCTCTGGCGAGGAATAATCCCCTCTCTGAGCTTGGGGTGATGACTGAACTCCTTTTTTTCTCATTGTGACATGAGGGGGCTAAGGTTGGGCACCTTCATGATCATATCTTTCTTCCTCTTTTCCTGTTCTCCTAGGAGTAGACACCTTACTGGACCCAGGCCTGGGGTCAAAGGAGCAATACTCTCAAATCAAAAAAATCGAAACCCTCTCCTTCTCCAGCCTTTGCCCCATCGTCCATCTCACCACACTGCTGGCCCTCCTCTTTTTCAGCATCTGTCAATATTTTCACAATCTGGTTGTGCAAACCACTTAAACGCTTGTGAGCCTCCCCATGTGGGAGATTCAGTCCTCACCAGTAGGCCTCTGGCAGATCTTCTAGCCCATCCTGCAGGTCCTCCTTCTCCTGCCATCCAAAACTGGCCAACTTTTCCAGCTCTTCCACTGGGTAAACTGACTTCTTCTCAGATTTCATCACATAGTCACCCCTGAACCTCAGCTGTCGCACGGGCATCTGGGCAGCATACGGCGGTGGCTGATCTGTTTTCTGAACCAGCTTCTTTTTCTGTTCAAGCTGTTCTTTGACGTATTTGACTTTCTCTCACAGCAGTTTTGTATGATTGATAAACAATTGGATGACAGAGAGTTCTCTTTTGTGTTTACGCACACGCTTGGCAGACTTATCTTTAGCTTTATGATTCTTTATGACAACCTCCAATTCGCGACATTGACTGAGATCGAATGTTCCGTCTTGTGGCCAGGGTGACAGGAGGTTTTGCGTTCGGCTGTTCCATTTTTGCAATAAATTGTCAATTTCCTCGGCCAACAAAGGATTTTGCTTACCTAAAACCACAACTGGAGACGTGCTCTTCAGTTTTCCAGACTCCATGACCCTGGCTGGTTATGTTATATTTCTGTAGCAAAATGTCTGTGTTTATATGCAACTTCAATGAATTATTGGATAAAGGACCACACCCCAAAATTCAAATGGGATATGAGGAACTTAATAAATGGATGAATGTGAAAATGCAAACAGCTGCAACCACAAAAACAAATTTAATTACTTCAAGCAGCTCCTTCAAAGCTGCTATTTAGAGATGCTGTTCTAGCTTTCCCAATCCTACTTGTGTGCATGTATTTTAACTATGAATGTGCATATAAGTCTAAATGGACAAATACATGTGCCAATTAACAAAAATGAATAAAATAGACTTTTATTGTAACCCACAGCTGCTTTAACTTGCTTTTTTTCCCCTTTCAATCTTGTTTGAGCTGCTCTCTCCTGTCTGTGCTTCTTTGCACGTCACACATGTGGCTCACACAGAACCACTGAAGGGCGAGGGAGGCGGACTTATCTTTTGGGAGGCGGAGCTGCAGCTCAGAGCAAGCTGCTACTTTCAGTCTCCTGAAGAACAGGCTACTGAGTAGTGATGGAAGTTCAGCTCTTTTCAGAGCTCTTTTGACTCTTGAATGGCTCTTAATTTAGGATTTTTTTGTAGGCCTTTATTTTACCATAACTTTGCAAAAATTAATGGTTTGTGTGTTGAAATCCCTTTCATGTGCAGTGTTTTTATGAGAAGCCTTATAATTGCCTAATTTTGTGCATTTATTCTGTTACAAATAGTTTTTCCTTTTGTTTAATATTTTAATCAAACATTTTTATTGCACAAATGAACAAAAAACTGCAAACAAATCCACAGAACAGAACCAAACTCAAGCAAACAGTATTAATGTCCTCAGTGAAGGTTGGCATTCAAAAAAGTCAGATGCCTCAGCTTGGATGGACTGATCCGATTTCATCTCTCGGTGAGTATCTGCCCTGTTTTTGAGAAGATTCTCTCGGAAGGAACAGATGTGGTGGACTTTAGCCTCTTTTGTGGAAAAACTCCACAACAGCCTTCACCTTATCCACGGTTGGTTTAACCACCTTCAGGGCATCTCTAATCATGAGGTTTAGTGTATGTGCCAGACATGGGTGGTGGGTCCACTTCAGAATTTTTATGGCTTTGGTGATGTTTGCAGCATTGTCACTCACACAGCACACCACTTTGTCCTCTACTTGCCACTCTTTTGTCACTCTTACTAGCTCCTCTGCCAAGTTTTCTGCAGTGTGTCTGTCGGTGAACTCAAAGCAGTCCAGAAGGCAAGATGTCATCTTGTAATTTTCAATGAAATGGCAAGTGACAGACATGAAAGAGCAGGTTGTTCTGGAGGTCCAGCAGTCAGTTGTCAGGCAAACCGATGGAGCTTTTTTCACCCTTTCTTGCCATAATGCACGTTCTGTGTCATATAGTTTAGCTATTGTTGTTTGGGACAATGTTTTTCTACTGGGTAGAGTGTATGTGGGATTTAAAGTTTTGACAAAACTTTTAAAACCTCTGTCCTCCACAATGGAAAAGGGTTGGAAATCAGTAGCTATCATTTTAGCCAACTCATCATCAATACTGTGCTGTTTGGCTGGGGTCATCTGTTTTGGCATAAAATGACTTATTTTGCTTTGAGTTGCAGTAGGAGAGGTTATACTTGCATGTGTGGGGAAGCCAGATGTTGCTGTTGTTTTGGGATGAGACACACCAGGATCAATAGACGGTGTGCTAGCTTGCCCTCTCTCCTCTAACTGCACTGTAGGATGGACAGTTCTGATATGTCTATGTAGGTTTGTGGTGAAACCTGAAGGCACTCTGCTTTGTTGTTTCCAGTATCTTTAAACTGCAGCCAGATGCTGCTTTGCTTTCGGGTGTCACTCATAGTTTCAATACGCAAATACATGAGGCACTCACACACACTCCTCACCACTGTCTGACAGACAGACTCTGTCTGTCTAGTTAGACAGGTAACTTGCAGTGAAGCGCCGGGCGGCGGGCGCTCCACTTCTTAGCGCCCCCCTCTCTGTTTTCACATAATGGTATGATCCTATATCCTCACATCTGATTGGCCG
>NW_018128584.1:14845-19564 GCF_001952655.1 Monopterus albus
ATCGGGACAGGTCCTTGGGGGTTATTTGTTCCTCTGCATCTATGTCATGCGCAACCATAATGGATTTCTCACCTGCAGAGGCAGCACTTTTTACTGCTTGGTCAGCAGCTGCATTTCCTTGTGTGACCACTGAATCATCTTTTTGATGAGCAGCACACTTGATGATAGCAAGAGCTTTTGGCTTCATTGTTGCTGTTAACAGCTTCTTGATTTGGTCCCCATGCAACACAGGTGAACCATCAGCATTTTTGAAGCCTCTTCCTTTCCATGCTGAACCAAACAGGTGACAAACACCATGAGCAACAGCTGAATCTGTATACACATTAATACGCTTGCCTTCAGCAAGTTCACACGCATGAGTCAGAGCTTTCAGCTCTGCCAGCTGCGCGGAGCAGGACTGTGCACACTGTTGACTGCACACCACCTGTATTTCGCCATCTCTCACTTCTACCACTGCAAATCATGCTTTGAGAGCCTCTCCCTTTCTAAAGCATGATTCGTCCACAAGCAATGTCACATCCACAGCCTGCAGAGGCACAGCACTCAAGTCAGAGCGTAATTTGGCATATCTTTCTGCCTCAGCCACACAATCATGTGGCTCTCCCTCAAAAGGCAGTGGAATACAATCAGCTGAATTCTTCACTTTGCACACATGCAATGTCACATCTGGGTACTCAAGAAGTCTGTGATAATCACTGAGACATTGTGTAGTTAACACAAACTTACCTCTTTCAATCAAGTTCACCAGTTTGTGATGAGAAAAAAATATCCACAGGGTAGCCCATTGTCAGGGCTGATGCTTTCTCATACATCAAATGCGCTGCAGCCAAGTGATGATAACAAGGTGGCAGCCCCAGCTCAACTGGAGTTAAAGCCACTGAATAATACACTATAAGCTGCGCAGGTGACCGCACTCCTGTCTTTTGGGTCAGCACCCCACAGGTGTGGTTCTGTCGACATGACACATACAACAAAAATGGTTTGTCATAGTCTGGGAGAGCGAGAGCCGGTTGATTGTTTCAAATGCCATGCTTCCTTCAGAAGTCCATGTCAATATAGTAAGAGTGTGCAGATTACATGTTTTTACTATGTTCAGTAGTCAGTTAATAATTAATCTGTGCAAGCCCTCTGTATTCTGTTAGCTCATTGTGTAAATTACTTGTTCAAGTAAGAACATTTTGGGTTCATGGACTGTTTGTTTAACCCACTGGGGCATCCTGACCTCGAGATGACGTGTCATCCAGATGTAGGGGTTGGAACAAACAGTATATGTTTAGCAGTGAATGTTTTAAGTTCTGAGGGGAAGTCGGATGGCCAGGCTTGGCTAAATAAGGAAATGAACATTTGGGGGCTGATGTAATGATGCAGTGAGGGAGATAAAAGTTGCAAGGGTGGTGGCCAGGGGACTCTTTTCTTGCCTGGAGAAGTGACCAGACTACCTGACTTCCTCTGCAGAGTGACAAAAGACTAAAAGACTGACAAGGTGATCCTGTTTCCCAGTCACAATCACATTTCAATAATATTGTTCAATAAATGATTTTTGGCACTGCAGTAATTTTCCATGTGCATTGATTTTTCCAACGACAATAGTGTTGTTTTCTTTCTCACCAGGTGGTGAGAGATGAAGTAAGCTGGGTGTCCAAAATGCAGAGTAATGATTCAGGTAAGTTTGGAATGCTTTTATTGCAAAGTAAAGTAAGTACTGATAAGAAAACGGTGATGAGGGTACTAGCTTCAGACAAGGCTGCTGGAGCTTGAGTGGTTGTGAGCCAAGGCTGTGGCTCGTGCTGGAGGTTTACGGCAGAGGAGCGGTGCGTAGCCCTGAGGTAAGTGGTGGAAGTGCAGTGGGAGTTGCAGCGAAGAACCTGGCCCAGATGAGATGGTGCCAGAGGTGAGCTGCTGCAGGAGGCTGTGGAGCAGCGTGTAGCACTAAGGTGCGTGCTGGGAGTAGCAGTGGGAGGATAGCTGGAGAAACCGCAGAATGGCTATTCCCACATAGGAGATAAGCACTGAGGGGAAATGCGGAAAAAGCCAGAAAATTAAATGATGCTGACAATCGTCTGTAACTGGAGTGACAGGACTTTGTGGTCACAGATGTATGCATGTAGATCTCCACATAACGAATTGGCAGAACAGGATGTCATCCATGTAGCTCTTATTTACTTTATGAAATTCTATGCAGTTTTTTTGGCTCCATCTGGCTTTCCAACAATCACTACAGGGGAAGAGTAGGGTGAAGTGGATTCACTGATTATCTTCATATTTATCATATTCTGTATATCCGTCTTGAGTGTGTTCCTAACGGAGTATGACTTGGAATGCATCACAGTTAAATTAGCTACACATTTATAATTACTGCTCAGTTTTATTGAGCAAGCATTTAATTAACTGTAGTAAATTTAAACACTGAATGCTATTAAAATAAGTAAAGATTAGATGCAAACTAAACAGTACTGTGCTAATCAGGGTACAAATTATGGGGGGAACCTATTTTCAGCCAGCTGGCCATTTATCAAAGTTACAGTATGTTCACAAGGCTAATAATAACACATCAGACAATTATTGAGTTACAGCTACTGCGCTACAATAAATTACACATAGCCCCTAAGAGTGTGATCTTAATAAAGTCAAACCATAGACATGTTCACATTTTCAGAATAAGACAGAGATGAACCAAACGAGAATATCCAAGACCCAGTCTAACCCTGTGTTCATGCAGAATAGTCTATTTACAAGACAAGAGATGACCACAAGTGTGAATGTGCATCTCCTTGTCTGTGTTGTAATGGAAAATTAATATTAGCATCTTCATTATCATGTTGGTTGTTGCTATGCAGTTATTTGTGTATCTGTGAGACTAGACAGTTTACTGATTAAGAGTGTCTGCAGTGAAAAACATGTCCTTGTATGGATGAAAAACCGGACAGCCTCTCTTCCCATGTGAAATCAGTCTGATCTGGCCTCACATATGACCTTAACTGATCGAAACCACAAGTAACACCCAGGGGTTTATTTTTTGATGTCTATGTGTAAAAAGAAGTGTATCTCTCCCTCAGAATGTCTAACACTCTGTTTAGAGATTGCTCCTTTCTGCAGAAATAAACACGCAAAAACATTCAGGTTGTTATCAAGTCTTTATTTTGCACTCACCGAGCCTTGATAAGCCAATTTTTCCACAATAATTTTGGTCTCAGAAGTGGGATCCCTCGAGTGGTTGTCTAGGACATCTGTTGGGACAGTGCCTGGCCAGACTGGGAACAATTATTTCACAGCTCCAAACCTCTGATTCATTTCTGAGTGACTGGGGACTGCCAGAGGACACTCTGGATCATCACTGACAGGATCCAAAGAATCCTTGTTTCTTCAAAAATATAAAACTCAGTGAGTTCAGTTTTGTGTAATCAAATTTTCACTTCCCGGAGTTCTGCCAACAATCGAACACTCTGTTGTCTTGAATGAGTCCTACAAAGTAGGTGCCTTTTATTCTGGTTTTGGCATAGAAGAAAACCAGAAAGTAACTCTGGTACAAGCTGTTTAAGTCTGTTTGAGGAAGAGTGAAACTGACCCTAATGGAGACGTCCCTTTAGTATTGAATTGTTGTGCACAACACCCATTTAGGATATTGGGGAACAAGACAACTAAGGAGGAAGGGCCTCCAGAGAGTCCGATTGTATATAATGAAGGGAAAATATTGGGAAAAGAGTACACAATATTTATTGTATTATAATATTGTAATATTTATTTATTTAATATTTACGTGGACTAGAACTGTTTGCCAGAAGTGAAGTTTTTATTGCTGAAATTCTGGCCCTGTTATCTAGCAAGAGAGCATAGTGCTGTGTTTCTGGCTGCTGTGTATGTTAGCCCAAGAGCTAATCCCTCGGAGGCTCTCAGCAAACTCCACGACATCATCAGCGCACTAGAGACCGCTCACCCCGATGCTGTATTTATTGCTGCAGGCGACTTTAATCAGTGCAATTTACGGACTGGACTCCCCAAATACCAACATGTGAACATTCCCACCCGGGACAAGAACTCTATGGATCATGTATTACAGTAACATACGGGGTGCATACAGGACCACACCCCGCCCCCACCTTGGACACTCAGACCACATTTCTTTGTTCCTGTATCCAGCTTACAGACAAAGACTGAAACAAACGAACCCTGTCACCAAACACATTAAACTCTGGACCCCAGAGACTGAAGGCACCCTGCAGGACTGTTTCACCCAGACAGACTGGGATGTGTTTAAAGCTGCAGCCACCTCAGAGGACTTTTCTCTCAGCATACAGGATTATGCTGAGTATGTGACCAGGTACATTAGTACCTGGATCGACAACATTGTGCCCACCATACAAGTCAGGAGGTTCCCCAACCAGAAGCCCTGGATAAACAGTCAGGTACGCCACATGCTGCATGCTTGCTCTCATGCATTCAGATCAGGCGATGAGATGGAGTACAAAGCTGCGAAGTATAGACTGAGGAAAGCCATCACAGTGGCCAAGAGGCAGTACAGAGAGAAGCTGAATGGCTTCTATTCTACTGCTGACTTCGGATGGATGTGGCAAGGCCTGCAGCACATCACAGACTACAGGACCACCACCAGCATCATCAGCTCCACAGTCAGCCTGCTGGATGACCTCCACACCTTCTACACCTGCTTTGAGACATCCAGCCACATCACAGAGAGGAGGCCCACACACACCAAGACCACCC
>NW_018128584.1:22724-23714 GCF_001952655.1 Monopterus albus
AATCTTCTGGGCTCTGGTAATAACCCTCTGGAGCGCTCTCCTGTCTGCAGCTGTGCAACTGGCGAACCAGGCACAGACACAGTATGTTAAAATGCTCTCTATTGAGCAGTGATAGAAGGACACCAGCAGTTTCTCATTCAGATTGTTTTTCTTCAAAAGACTGAGAAAATACAATCTCTGCTGGGCCTTCTTCACCAAAGCAGTGGTATTTGCGCCCCAAGTCAGGTGCTGCTCAAAGGTAACACCCAAGAACCTAAAGATGACCACCCTCTCCACCTGATCTTCATCGATGAACAGTGGCTTAATGTCCGTTTTATTCCTTCTAAAGTCCACTACCAGTTCCTTGGTGTTGGCGGTGTTGAGGATCAAGTTGTTTTCCCGACACCAGCCACAAAGCCGCTCTACCTCATCCCTGTAGGCGGACTCATCGTTCCTTGAGATAAGCCCCACCACAGTAGTGTCATCAGCGAACTTAATGATGGTATTGCTGGGGTGGGTAGGGGTACAGTCTTGTGTATAGAGGGTATAGAGCAGGGGACTCAGCACACAGCCCTGTGGGGAGCCGGTACTGAGGGTGAGGACAGTCGACATATAAGAACCTACTCTAACCCTCTGCGGGCGGGCAGTCAAAAAATCCAAAATCCAAAGGCATATGGAGCTGGAAAGTCCAAGAGCCTGTAGTTTGGACACTAGTCTGTGAGGAAGGATGGTGTTAAAAGCGGAACTAAAATCCACAAACAACAGCCTCACATAGCTCCCCGGCTGCTCCAAATGAGACAGAGCAGTATGGAGAGTGGTGTTAATAGCGTCCTCTGTAGATCTATTTGCCCGGTATGCAAACTGGTGGCTATCCAGTGTAGATGGAAGACATGAGGTGATATGACTGCGTACCAGTTTCTCAAAACACTTCATGATAACCGGGGTGAGTGCGACTGGTCTATAATCCTTAGGGCTGGTGCTTGTAGATTTTTTGGGCAGAGGGACAATGGT
>NW_018128584.1:24337-29063 GCF_001952655.1 Monopterus albus
GGTTACTTAAGAGTTCTTCACAGGTCTACTTGGGTAGACTGGATGGTAGTTTATGGTTTATGTGTAAATTTGTTTTTGTGAGTAAAGCACCACTTTTTGGTAGTGCCCTGGAATTGCATAAATGGGGGCAGTTGCTTTTTCGGGCAACAAGAGAAGGGGGCTACTGATAGAAAGCTCATGCAGGTGACACCTCCCTGACATGCAGCTGAGGGCAGCAATTCTGAACCGTTAAATCCAACTACAGCAATCGCACAATGAAATCTGTTTTGCCCAGACAGGCTGGGATGTGTTTAAAGCTGCAGCCACCTCGGAGGACTTTTCTGTCAGCGTACAGGATTATGCTGAGTATGTGACCGGGTACATTAGTAAGTGTACTGACAATATTGTGCCCACCATACAAATCAGGAGGTTCTCCAACCAGAAGCCCTAGATAAACAGTCAGGTACACCACATGCTGCATGCTCGCCCTCATGCATTCAAATCAGGCAATGAGACGGAGTACAAAGCTGCAAAGTACAGACTGAGGAAAGCCATCACAGCAGCCAAGAGGCAGTACAGAAAAGCTGAATGGCTTCTATTCTGCTGCTGACTCCAAACAAATGTGGCAAGGCCTGCAGCACATCACAGACTACAGGACCACCACCAGCATCATCAACCCCACAGACAGCCTGCCGGGTGACCTCAGCACCTTCTACACCTGCTTTGAGACCTCCAGCCACAGCACAGAGAGGAAGGAAAAATATGGGGAAAAGAGTACACAATATTGAACAACGTGGACTAGAAATTTTGGGTTTCCTCGTGGAGGCTTTCTGAGTGTGAAAAAAATCAAAGCGTTAGAAAATAAACTAAAATAAAGAATCTAAGTTGAAACAGAAGAAAAAAATCTGTAAAAGATTTAGAAGTATGCAAAAAACAAAAAGAATGTCTCTACATGTAGAAAAAGGAAGCAGAGATTAGGGCCAGAAAGAAAATGCAAATTCAACTGGCATTTTCAAAAGAGGGGAGGAACAGGGGTCGAAGAGAAAATAATCACTATAAAGAGTCTGAAAGAACACCCGACTCGTAGGTCTCTTCTCTGCATCCACAGTTAAGTCATCGACATATTGCGACAGAGCTGTGCCTTTCGACATAACAAATGGGTCAAGGCTTAACTGCAGCATTTTCTGCTTGCAGGTCCTGAACAAATTATAATAAATATAAAATACACATTCCATATAAATATAAAAACACAAAGTGTAACATTATGTTCCTTTATTGAATAAGGATAAAACAAAGCAGGTAAACCATCAGCTCCTTTCGAAACTGAAGTCACACAGTGACTCTACAAGATGGAAAGCACAAAATCAAAGCATATTATACAACAAAAGGATAAATACCCATTCAAAAGGTCTGTATATAACACACCCCGCATGTCTGCACACTGAAATAAATGCAGGACAAATCCATACAAATCAACTGAACAGACAAATGAATGGATACAGCACAAACATCATAAGAGGCCAAATCAATAATATATATACAGTGCCTTGCGAAAGTATTCGGCCCCCTTGAACTTTGCGACCTTTTGCCACATTTCAGGCTTCAAACATAAAGATATAAAACTGTAATTTTTTGTGAAGAATCAACAACAAGTGGGACACAATCATGAAGTGGAACGAAATTTATTGGATATTTCAAACTTTTTTAACAAATAAAAAACTGAAAAATTGGGCGTGCAAAATTATTCAACCCCCTTAAGTTAATACGTTGTAGCGCCACCTTTTGCTGCGATTACAGCTGTAAATCGCTTGGGGTATGTCTCTATCAGTTTTGCACATCGAGAGACTGAAATTTTTGCCCATGCCTCCTTGCAAAACAGCTCGAGCTCAGTGAGGTTGGATGGAGAGCATTTGTGAACAGCAGTTTTCAGTTCTTTGGTCTATTTGAGTGAGCCGTGAACGCGCACATATCCAGGATTGGTTACACCTGGCTTGATGAATCCGTGTCTGCTCATCCTGGCTTGGTCTTTGTGCAACCAATTAAGCCTGGACGCACGTGTTTTGGATTCATTGAGCTCAGTTCAGTCATTTATCTTGGATGTCTTAATTCTAGTTTTGTGCAACAGGCCCCTGGTCATGGTAAATGTGTTCTTGAAGTGGGGGGAAGCTTTCCCTGCCATAAATCCAAGTAGCCAAACAGTGGCCAAGGCACTACTAACAGAAATCATTCCTAGATGGGGAATTCCATCTAGAATTAGCAGTGCTAATGGGTCCCATTTCGTTAACGCTGCGATCGATCAGGTTGGTGAATTCTTGGGAATTGACATGAGGAAAGATTGTGCCTACCACCCAGCTGGTGCTGGAATAGTAGAAAGAGAAAATGGGACTTTGAAAATGAAACTAGCAAAGTGCTGCAAGGAAACAGGACTGCCATTGGTTCAAGCACTGTCCATTGTGCTAACCTACTTAAGAACCAATATGAGCCTCTTTGAGATTCTTTTTGGACGTCCTCCCTCCTTAGGAATAGGACCAACAACTGGGGCCCTTCCTAACACCGCATTGTGTGAGAATGACATGTTGCAATACTGCAAGAATCTGTCTAGTGTTCTCTCTCAGATCTCCCAATAGGTGAAAGCAGCTCTCCTGACTCCAGCCTCTGAGCCCCTACACCGCCTGCAGCCATGGGACTAGGTTGTGATAAAGGAGCTCTGAAGGAAACACTGGAAGTCCAAACACCGGCAGGGACCATTTCAAGTCCTGTTGACAACGCACACAGCAGTTAAGGTAGCAGAAAGAGCATCCTTGATTCACGCCAGCCACTGTAAGAAGGTACCAGAGCCACCTGAGACGACGGCTCAGCACCCCATCCCACCACACCCTGACTCCAGCCTCTGAGCCCCTACACCGCCTGTGGCCTGCGGCCAGGGGACTGGGTTATGATAAAGGAGCTCTGAAGGGAACACTGGAAGTCCAATCAGAGAATACACAAGTTGCCTCTGAGCAGCCTACGAGGGACCAGTGATGGAACCCAGCTCATCATCTGCAAATATAAACTGTGCCACATGTATGTTGGCAAAGACTGTGTATTCTTCTGGTCATCTTCCTGTTTGTCCTGCCCTTTGTGTGGTGGCCATGTATTATACTAAGTGATTAATGAATAATCAAAAGGAGGGAAGTGCAATGGAAAATTAATATTAGCATCTTCATTATCATGTTGGCTGTTGCTATGGAGTTATTTGTGTATCTGTGAAACTAGACAGTTTACTGAGTAAGAGTGTCTGCAGTGAAAAACATCCTTGAATGGATGAAAAGCCTCTCTTCCTATGTGAAGCCAGTCTGATCTGGCCTCACATATGACCTTAACTGATCAAAACTACAAGTAACACCCAGGGGTTTATTCTTTGATGTCTATATATAAAAGGAAGTGTAGCTGTCCAGTCGGCACGCTTCTCCCTCAGACTGTCTAACACTCTGTTTAGAAATTGCTCTGTTCTGCAGAAATAAATACGCTCAACAACATTCAGGTTGTTGTCAAGTCTTTATTTTGCACTCACCCAGCCTTGATAAGACAATTTTTCCAGAACAGTGTTTGGGCCATTAGTCCCAGATTCCATTTGAAAATTCCCTGATTCATTTATAGTTGCAGAACAAGGAAACACAGAGTCTTTGGATTTACACAAATTATGCTAGTATATGCAACGCAATTCATTCATATTTCCTCTGTTAACATAAAGAAAATTATGTTGGTTTTAAACATTATCATTGTGTGCGACTGATGTACACATTACAATCAAGTAAATCCAACAAATCTTTTTTTTCAGTGAACTTGGGTATAATTTGTGAAACACTGTGTAACATAAATTAATAATTACTCATACCTTCTCATAAATTCAACATTACATTCAACCTAACAGTTTGAAAAGCATCAAAGTAGCTACACTTTTGAAAGATTCTTGCTCAATTTTATTTACATGTTTAAATGTAGTGAATTTAAACTAACTGGATGCTGTTAAAACAGGTTAAGATTATGAATAGGGTATAACTTTTTAACTGCATTTAGTCCAGTTTTATAACATTCACTATTCTTTCTTTCTTATTATTTTTTGAGTATTTTTTTTTATTTTTCACAGCTCATGGTTTAGATTGAGCAAAGTTTAAAAGTGACTTCAAATTCAATGATGGAGCAGAACTGAAAACAGAAACGAACTAGAACCTCTGGTGCAACAACACTTCCCTCTGTCTCTTTGGATGGCAAAGTAAGAATTTCATTGTACAAGGAACTATGTTTCCTAACTGTGCATATGACAAATAAACTCTTTGACCTTGACCTTGAACTCTTTGTTATACTCCCCAAGCACTCACTTCCATCTCACTGCTGTTAGTAGAGGAAAACACAGTGATACATTTATTCAAGAATTAATGTTATGTTGCATTGGAATATAATCTAATGATCAAATATGTTCACTATAAAATGTATCAGCATTTTCAGTGTAGTTGCATAGGTAATATACAGTAGGAAAAGTTTTTGTCCCAGACTGGCCCTGAAATGCTGAAAAATTCAGAAGTACTATTCGGGAGAGCAGAAAAGAGTAACAGAGGCTGGGAGCAACTTTCTTTTTTCTATAGAGCTGAATTATCAGTCAGCCTCTTCAGTAAACTACAACAAACACTGCTACACTGGGTGGATGTATACAACACTGCAGGCTGCTGGCACACAAGGTACTTAGGGGTGTTAACAAGGTGGCACT
>NW_018128584.1:29808-31025 GCF_001952655.1 Monopterus albus
AGCTGGAAGTGCAGACAGAATCCCTACATGCAAAAGCCTCTGCCAACTGAATGCATAAGGTAAATTACAGCACAGAAATCCATTTCTATTTAAAATACCTAAAAGCAAGTGGGTAGAGATACAACTGGGTATAAAATGTGGGTCAAATTCACTATTCAAATTAAAATTAAACTATTTAATTTTAAAAATGTGCATATTCAGTTGTATTAATGATTTATGATTTTATTCTTTCAAGTACTATGAGTGCAACAATTTAAAACTGTCTGCATCAAGTCTGAGTTTTAGACAATTCCAGTGTGCCCAGGCCATGATTTTTGCCATTGAGCAGATTAATAACAGCACAGACCTACTACCTGGCATCTCTCTGGGCTATAAGATGTATGATGACTGTAGCTCTGCTGCCAGAAGTGTGAAGGTTGCACTGGCCTTGGCTAATGGTAATGAAGTTGTATCTTCACCCACTGAGGCACCATGTACCAGACCTGCACAAGTGCAGGCCATTATAGGGGGAACGTCTTCCTCTCCTTGTGTGACTATAGCTACTGTCATCGGACCTTTTCATATCCCACTGGTGGGTAAGACTGGTAACTATGAAATTATAAATAATCATTAATTAGTAATTAATGTGCAATTATTTCAACTGTTCAGAGCAAATGTGAATGTGTGAATGTTCTCTGTCTTTATCTTGGGAGGTCATTTCTTTTTCTTGTAGATCAGCCCCTCTGCCGGCTGTGCTTGTCTCAGTGACAAAACCAAATACCCATCCTTCCTCAGAACAATACCCAGTAACTACTATCAGAGCAGAGCCCTGGCCCAGTTGGTCAAGCACTTTGGTTGGACTTGGGTTGGAGCTATTAGAAGCAATAATGATTATGGTGATGATGGCATGGCTGGATTCACAGAAACTGCACAGCAGCTGGGCATCTGTCTGGAGTATTCTGTGTCTTTCTTTAGAACTGATCCTCCAGATAAAATAAAAAAGATAATTGATATTATCAAGGCTTCCACCTCCAAGGTGATTGTAGCATTTCTTTTACATGTAGATATGGATGTGGTACTGAATGCATTGTCTCATCACAACGTGACTGGGTACCAGTGGGTAGGTAGCGAGAGGTGGGTTATTGATTTTCAAGTTCAAACAGTCAAATTCATCAGCAGAGAATCAGACAGCATGTACTGGACATGAAGAACTGACTGGAGTGCAAAACACTTTCACT
>NW_018128585.1:0-3748 GCF_001952655.1 Monopterus albus
AACATTAATTGTATTGTCAGTGAGCAAAGAGAAACAGGCTCCTCAGTGACCAAAAGCCCTTATTGTTTTACTGATGTTCATTTATATTTTTTATACTGTGGTGTTGGGAAGGCAGAGAGAGACCTGGTGGGATGCCCCACAATGCCTGGGTCAGTGTGTTCATGGTTCAGAGAGTCTTTTGTGGGGTTAGTTAGAGTGTGTGTTGCACCTGTCACAGTGTGTGGAATAAAAAGAGAAAAGACAAGCTCTGGTCTCCTGACCCTTCTCACCAACAAGCACCACAATACTTTGATAGCAGGTCTATTTATCATTTAATTAACTTAGAATTGCTAATTTAACATACATGCAGGAACAGCACCACAAATACCGCCTTTAACATACTATTTGGGTGGTGCTAATTGCACCATTTACATAAACCAACGTAGCCATAAATAAAACATTGATAATAAATCCATAAATAATCATTTTTGAGGCGTGGAAATGTGTATACAGATACAACAGATTTTCTTTCTGGAATATTGTTCAGATCATTATCAGACAACAACATCACAAAGGAGGTAAAACAACCAATGAAAGTGATTTTGAAGTGGTTGCATATATCAAACCTTCAATCTGAACTTAGAGCTTTGACAGAACAATGATATAATTCTACCTCGAATCTTATTCAGAATCAGTCCATAAACAATAGGATTGAGTATAGGTGGGATCAGGAGAAACTGTATGCCCATGAAGTTCTTTACACTCTGTGGCACAGATGCTGATCCATACCTCAAGTACATGACATCAAAGAGCAAAGCAGCTGTGACATTCAACAAACACAATAAATGTGGCACACATGTCTGTGTGAACTTTCTCCTGCCCTCTCTGGATTTTGAAGCTGATTTTACCACCTGCACATATGAACCTAATATGTAGAGGAAATGCCCTAAATAGAAGCAAATAAGAAACAATCCATAAATGTCATTAACTCTGGTTGAACCACAAGCTAGTTTAACAACTGCCCAGTTCTCACAGTAGAGTTTCTCTATGTGTGAGCCACATAATTTCAGTGTAGATGTCAAAGTTACAACTATAAGATCACAGCACAATGGTACAAGCCAGGACAAAGCAACTAACACAGCAGTCCTTCTCACTGACATTACAGAGTGATACTCCAGTGGTCGACATACGGCCACATATCTGTCATAAGCCATTAGAGCTAAAACAGAGTAGTCAACATATACATAGGAGTAAATAACAAATATTTGTAAAAGACATCCAACATATGATATTACATGAACATCAGACAGAAGATCAAAAGCAAATTTAGGAAAAAAGCCTGCAGTCCCATAAAGTTCATTAATAAACAGGTTACACAAACAGATGTACATAGGTTCATGGAGGTTCTTATCCAGGATAATGGTTAACATGAGAGACACATTTACAACCAGAATGACACAGTAACTTAATACAGTGAGAGTGAAAAGTGTGACTTTGTAGTTGACTGTTGCATTGAAGCCAGACAGTGAAAATACAACTATACTAGATGTATTGCTCATTTTTTAACAATTCTCCAAAATATATCTGTCAACGTGATAAACAGTATTTAGAAGTCAAAGTGCAATGCATCGAAAAAGTTCATTATCAGTGTGTGTCTATTTGCCTGAGTGTTCTGTTCAGCTGAGCTGACTATAAAGAAGACTCTCTCCTTAAATGCAGGTGTGATAAAGAGTTTCATTTCTGACGTCATGTCTGAACGGGCCTCTGTTCTGCTATTGTACTCAGTCCAGTGGCTTATTGAGGAATTGTTTTACATCCACCTTTCCACAACATCTGTTATTTGGGTTTATTGTCAGTATTATTAAGTCAAACTGGGATAAACTACTGCACTTGCATGTGTAAATTGAAATATTTGTGATATTAGGTTTAGGCCTAACAATCTGTCATCATAAAAAAAAAAACTTCCTCCTCAAAACCTGGTTTCGTCCATGTCCAAAATATTCACTACCTTGTAACACTGTCTTACAATGGGTTCTTTTCAACGTTCAGTTGAAAAGTAAACTCATGAACACAAACACAGAGCAGGTGGGTTGACCTCTGGTCACAAGGTTAGCTGTTTGATTACTTGTCTCTACAGTTCACTTGACAAAGTGTCCTTCAGCAGGGCGCTCAACCCCAAGCTGCTCCTGGTGGCCAGGCCAGCGCCTGCACTGCAGCTCCACCACTATTGGTGTGTCAGTGTCAAGCGCTTTGTCCAGGTAAGGCAGAAAAGTGCCATATAAGTGCAATTATTTTACCATATAAGTGTATGTTTAAACTAGGGGTGCAAGTTTAGTGTGTTAATGCATATGATTAATCTAGAAATTTTAACATGTTATTCTTTTTTATGCAAATTAATCATATCAACAAGTTTGACCCCAACTTCTTCCTGTAATCACAGCGTGACTGGATACCTGGGTGTGTGTGATAATATGATGGAGGAGACATCTCCTGTGTGCTGAACTGTAAGTTTCATTATAAAAACCTTCTAGATGAAAGTTTGGATGAAACTAAAATTGTGTGCACATATTGCAGCGATGAACTGTCCTTACACTGAAGCATGATAAGTTTGAAGTACCATGAAGTTTGAAATGAGGCAACAGCACTAACCACTGTGCTGCTATTAATTTAAAGAACCCATGGTTTCCTTTTCCATGTTTGCTGAATTATTCAGTGAATTATCATTTTAAAGCTCAAAAATGAGGTGTATGTATGTTCTAGAACTTCTTTGAGAAGGAACTCAGTTTATACACGTCTCATTGTCGGGAGTACATACAGGCAGGAGCCATACACACTTCCGAGTCACATTATGAGTTGCTGTAATGAAACTCACACAATTGGGATGAGCCTGTGATTTCAGTTTTTCATTTTGATTTTCAGTTATTTTAAATTCGGCCCTACATGGGTTGATGATTTTGGCTTCCACTGATCATCATTATGTAATTTTGTTTTGAACAAATTATACAATGTACATTAGTGAAGGTTTCCAACTTGAATAATTCGTTCAGTAAGATCTGATGTGTGATTTAGTGTTCCCTTAATTCTTTTGAAGCAGTTTTTGGTGACTTGACACATAAACAAAACCTAGAAAACATTTCAAATGTTGTCCTAGCCAAACTTTTAAAAAACTCAAACATTTCAACTGATGCAGCCAAACTACCTCTGCTCTTATTTGTTCTGAATCACATTCCACCATGTTAATAATCACTTCAACAAACCAGTCAGACTTCTATAACCTCATGTTAACTTGCTTATGCAAATGTGGTACACCTAAAATGTGTTACCACATTGTTTTTATCCATCCATCCATTTTCCTCCGCTTCTCTGGAACCGGGTCACAGGGGCAGCAGTCTAAGCAAAGATGCCCAGACTTCCCTCTCTCTAGACACTTCCTCCAGCTCCTCCGGGGGAATGCCAAGGCGTTCCCAGGCCAGCCAAGAGACGTAGTCCCTCCAGCATGTCCTGGGTCTTCCCCGGGGCCCGCTCCCAGTGGGACATGCCCGGAACACCTCCCTAGGAAGGCGTCCAGATGCCCGAGCCACCTCAGCTGGCTCCTCTCGATGTGGAGGAGCAGCGGTTCTACTCTGAGCTCCTCCCAGGTGACCAAGCTCCTCACCCTATCTCTAAGGGTGCGCCCAGCCACCCTGCGGAGAAAGCTCATTTCGGCCACCTGTATCAGGGATCTTGCCCTTTCGGTCATGACCCAAAGTTCATGACCATAGGTGAGAGT
>NW_018128585.1:4817-5481 GCF_001952655.1 Monopterus albus
CCTCAGTTGCCCCACGAGCCAACCAGGCTCGAAAGGACTCCTTCTTCAGCTTGACAGCATCCCTTACTTCCGGTGTGCACCACCGGGTTTGGGGATTGCCGCCACGACATGCACCAAAGACCTTACAGCAACACAAACTCTTCCCAGACCCGGGTTTTTGTCTCTGATACCACCCGGGCAGTCCGCTTAGCCTGCCGGTACCCGTCAGCTGCCTCAGGTGTCCCACGAGCCAACCAGGCTCGAAAGGACTCCTTCTTCAGCTTGACAGCATCCCTTACTTCCGGTGTGCACCACCGGGTTTGGGGATTGCCGCCACGACATGCACCAAAGACCTTACAGCAACACCTCCGAACGGCTGCATCAACAATGGAGGCGGAGAATATGGTCCGCTTGGACTCAATGTCTCCAACCTCCCCCGGAATCTGGTCAAAGCTCTGCTGGAGGTGGGAGTTGAAGATCTCTCTGACAGGGGATTCTGCTAAACATTCCCAACAGACCCTCACAATACGTTTGGGTCTGCTGATTCCGTCTAGCTTCCTCCCCCACCATCGAATCCAACTCACCACCAGGTGGTGATCAGTTGACAGCTCCGGCCCTCTCTTCACGCAAGTGTCCAAGACATATGGCCAGAGGGCAGATGAAACAACCACAAAGTTGTTCATCG
>NW_018128585.1:8953-16782 GCF_001952655.1 Monopterus albus
GGGATGTAGAAGATAGAATGTTGGACAATTAAACAGACGCATTCTGGACGTGAACAACAGAACTCCTCGTGTTCATTGCTCTTGCCAATTGCCAATTGTTTTTCAGAAATTCTTTCCTGCTACAGCCACCTCACCATTGCATTACACAAACACCAGGAAGTAGGCCTCAATCCTGCCCATGCATTAATAATAATAATAATAATAATAATCACTTTTATTTGGCCAGTTATGTTACACACAAGGAATTTGTTTCTGGTAGAGAACCGAGGCAGCCATCTGCGGCGCCAACTCAGACCATTGGCTCTAACCATCGGGGGCAACTTAGGGGTTGAGTATCTTGTCCAGGAACACTTCGACACGTGGACTGCAGAAATTGTGATTCGAACTCCCAACCCTCCAGTTGGGAGACAACCGCTCTACCCCCTGAACCACACTCGCCCCCCAAACCTGTTACCAAACATTTTGGTAACAAACCCATCCTTCTATGCTAGTTTACTCCAGTTTAACAGGCATAATGTTCACTTTTGTTGCAGTGCACAATTTATTAAATCCATGTACACCTCTTTACCCTATTCACACAAATTTCTCCTGCTCCAGAACTACTCACTGGACCTTGCTGAACTGTTGGGTAAATTGTTGACTCTGTCTTAGGCTCCACCCGTTTATACCCAAATCACCTAGCAGAGAGACAGCTGACTTGGCAAAAGCACCTATGACCACCCTCCAATGGGCCCAGTTGCCTTCGCGAAAACACCTACTTCCACCCTCCAATGGGCCACAATCATCTGCCTCCATTACTAATTCTGTTTTTTTAGGTTTTTATTCTCATAGGCCATTTCTACAGCATCCTCCCAGCGTACTGTAAGTTCCAAAAAACATCCTTGGTGTTTCTTCTGACCACAGCATGGAACAAGAAAATGGTTTCCGAAATCTACACTCAATTTCCAGTCTCTCCATGACTTCAGCTGCCATTTCCAGACTACTGCTTTCTTCCTTTTTCAGCCTCACAAACAAATAAAATCACATTGTTTCTTCTTTTTATTCACTGAGTTTATTGCTAGATGTTTACTTTCACTAACTGCTTCCAGATACTTCAACACCTGGTTATGTCTCCAGGCTTGTTTTATACCCTAAGAGAATGTGTCAGAGTGAAGCCGAGACACTGGCAAAAATGCTATTTTTTTTACATTTTAGGCCTCATTTAAAAAGTATCACAAAAGGATTGTACTAACCAATAATTCAGACTCAGACACATTTGATAAATGGTATTAGATCTGTACAAACCAATAAAAATATTGTCTTTGTAATGTTATTGGACACTGTCTTGTAAATATGATCGTATATTTTCAGAATACAAGTGATAACAAAGGCTGTTTGGTAGTGTTTTCCTGCATTATTCATTTTTCTCTTTGCACATTTGCTCTTTATTTGCAACATTAACCATTTTGTGAGCTCTGTCTTGTATTTACTTGGTTTAGAATGTTATAATTCTTTCAGCTCATTAACTTTATAACAGTGTGACAGAAGAGGTGCAGCAGGAGAATCACACAACCAAATACTCATCTGTTTAGCCAGAGTGATTTTGGAATTGTTACATATATCAAACCCTAAGTCCCAATTTAAACCTTTCACCTACCATCATGCACAAAGAGTTCACTTTACCTCGAATTTTTGTCAGAATCAGCCCATAAATAATAGGGTTGAGTATAGGTGGGATCAGGAGAAACTGTATGGCCATGAAGTTCTTCACACTCTGTGGCACAGATGCTGATCCATATCTCGAGTACATGAGGTCAAAGAGCAAAGCAGCTGTGACATTCAACAAACACAATAAATGTGGCACACATGTCTGTGTAAACTTTCTCCTGCCCTCTCTGGATTTTAAAGCTGATTTTACCACCTGCACATATGAAACCAAAATGAAGAGGACATGTCCTATATAGAAGGAAATAAAAAACAATCCAAAAATGTCATTAGCTTTGGTTGAACCACAAGCCAGTTTAACAACTGCCCAGTTCTCACAGTAGATTTTCTCTATGTGTGAGCCACATAATTTCAGCCTAGTTGTCAAAGTTACAACTATAAGTTTAGAGCACAACGGTACAAGCCAGGACAAAGCAACTAACACAGCAGTCCTTCTCAATGACATTACAGAGTGATACTCCAGTGGTCGACATATGGCCACATACCTATCATAAGCCATTAGAGCCAAAACTGTGTAGCCAACATTTACATAGGAGTAAATAACAAAGATTTGTAAAAGACATCCAACATATGATATTACATGAACATCAGACAGAAGATCAAAAGCAAATTTTGGGAAAAAACCTGCAGTCCCATAAAGTTCATTAATAAACAGGTTACACAAACAGATGTACATAGGTTCATGGAGGTTCTTATCCAGGATAATGGTTAAAATGAGAGACACATTTAAGACCAGAATGACACAGTAAGTTAATACAGTGAGAGAGAAAAGTGTGACTCTATAGTTGACTGTTGCATTGAAGCCAGACAGTGAAAATACTATTATACTAGATGTATTGTTCATTTTGTAACAATTCTCCAAAACAAATCTGTCAACATGATAAACAGTATTTAGAAGACAGAGTGCAATGCATCAAAAAGTTCATTATTCATTAGTGTGTGTCTATTTGCCTGAGTGTTCTGTTCAGCTGAGCTGAGTTAACAGAGGACTCTCGCTCCTTAAATGCAGGTGTGTGATAGAGTTTCATTCCTGACGTCATGTTTGAACGGACTTTTGTTCTGCTATTGTACTCAGTCCAGTGGCTTATTGAGGAATTGTTTTACATCCACCTTTCTCAAGAAACAACATCTGTGGTTGAGGTTTATTGTCAGTATTATTAAGACAACCTGGGATGAACTACTGCACTTGCAAGTATAAGGTGAAATTTCTGTGATATTAGGCCTAACAATTAAGGAAAAGGATAATCACCTTTATTGGCCAAGTATGTTACACACAAGGAATTTGTTCTGGTACAGAACTGAGGCAGCCATCTGTGGCACTGAGATTTGAACCTCTGACCTTCTGGTTGATAGCTGACTGCTCTGTCCACTGAACCACAGTCTCCCCTGACAGAATTAATCTGTCATCATAAAAACAACCTGGTTTTGTCCATGTCCAGAATATTCACTACCTTGTAATACTGTCTTACAATGGGTTCTTTTCAGCATTCAGTTGAAAAGTAAACTCATGAACACAAACACAGAGCAGGTAGAGTGGGTCGACCTCTGGTCACAGGGTTAGCAGTTTGATTCCCTGTCTCCCCAGTCCACATGACAAAGTGTCTTTGGGCAAGGCACTCAACCCCAAGCTGCTCCTGGTGGCCAGGCCAGCGCCTGCACAGTAGCTCCGCCGCTATTGGTGTGTCAGTGTGTGTGCAAATGGATGGATCTGTATAGCGCTTTGTCCAGGTAAGGCAGAAAAGTGCAGTCCATTTACCATATAGGTGTATGTATAAACTTGGTGTGCAAGTTTAGTGTGTTAATGCATACGATGAATCTAGAAATTTTAACATGTTACTCTTTTTTATGCCAATTAATCATATGAACAAGTTTGACCCCAACTTATTCTTGTAATCACAACGTGGCTGGATACCTGGCTAAGTGTGATAAGGACACGTCAGGCATGGATGGAGGCACCCCCTGTGTGCTGAACAGTAAGTTTCATTATGAAAAGCTTCCAGATGAAAGTTTGGATAAAACCAAAGTTGTGTGCACATATTGCAGTGATGAACTGTCCTTCCACCGAAGCATGATAAGTTTGAAGTACCATCTTTGGTAGAAGCACATTTTTGATTTTGTTAGCAAAGATGCTAGTGCTGGGACAGAATCAGAATCAGCTTTATGAGCCAGGTGTGTTGGACACACGAGAAATCTGACTCTCGTACAGTGGCCCTCAATGTGTATGAACATGTCAGCAAGCCAGAGAATGTGCATAAGGAAGGAGATAATAAATTTTTTTTTTTAAAAGAGTAGAGTACTTATAAGGTCAAAGGTCAAAGGGGTGGCTGTGGCTCACGAGGTAGGAGTCGTCTCCTGAACAGCAAGTTGGTGGTTCGACACCCTAAGTGTCCCTGAGCAAGACACTGAACCCTGAATTGCTCCCAGTGGCTTGACTAGTGCCGTTGTGTGGCAGCCTGTCGTCATTGGTGTGTGAATGTTTTATGTGAATGGGTGAATGGTGTATCATCTCGTGTAAAGCGCTTTTTGGCAGTGCAACACACTGTAGAATAAATGCACTATATAAATACAGTCCATTTAGCATTTACCAAAGTGTTTATTTGTCTTATGCACAGACTGACCGAAGTTTTGGGAAAGAAACGGTCAAATCCTGGAGTGTTTAAAGCTGTTTGGGAGATGCAAACTATAACCGCCGGCTGCTGGTACTATAAGATTATAGCGCAATCACTGGGTGACATAAATGGCACCATGTCTATGAAGCGATTCAACACTGAATGTGGCGTTTTCCAACAGACCCTCAACATGCCCTGCGAAGCCTGGGTGGAAATATTTAACAAATGGGGAGATGAAATCACCAACCTGTTTCATACCAGTCAAGAGTGGCAAGAGACAGTTCTGCTGAAAAGAGTCCTGTTTGCCTAACTGAGCCCCTCCTACCCAGCCACCTCTGCCCCCTAGAAGAATAAATAGAGGCCCAGGACTCTAGAGGACCAGACTCTCTCCATCTGACAACTATGGCTTCTTTCGATACAACGCCATCCTACGCTGAGATGATATTAGCCCTTAACCCAAACTACTGCTGCAATGAGGGGGAGCATCCATTTTGTTTAACACCGAAGGATCCTCATCAAGGCCTCACCACATCCCTGAGGAGAAACACTTCACTGTCTTGAAGTGGATGGACCTATGCACACGATGTTTTGGGACACGTTGAAATCCTTTGTGACTCGTGTCTTGCATGTAGCAATTTGTGAACTCAGCAAATTTCTCTGCTACGGATGTCAGATCTCTCACCCCAGTCAAATGCAGCACAGCTGTCTCTGCGGACTACCTGACTTTTTCCTGGAGAAACACTACAAGGTGCTTAAAAAGCTCGTGCTCACTAGCTGTTTCATCATTGCGGCACTAAAGTTGCTGGGAAAATACGACATCACAGTGTCTGAGGGAGAGGTGAGACGAGCCACGGAAAACATTTTAGATGAGCTAAAAGCTTCTGAGAAGGTGATGGATGTTTTGAACGACATACACACTGGCTCGGTGGGGGACTCTGTTTTAAAAATTGTTAATCTTCAAGAAGCAGAGCAGTTTTGGGAGGGCAAGGAGTAATAACCCCTGTTGTTGCTGCTGCTATGTGTGCTTTCTGTGTGCTTTATTTTCATTTATCCATTTTCTATTATTCTTTAAAAAAACATGTAACCGCTTTTCATTACTCTCATTCTAATTGCATCTACCCTTTTGTTATATATGTCGTGTCTAAAATTAATTCACAGGGAGAATCACTGCAGTGCCAATCATCATTTATTGAACAATATTCTATGATAAACGTTTTTGAAGGGCGAGACACAGGATCACCTTGATTTGGGCCTCTGCAGAGGTTCGGAGTCAGTCAGGTTAGTCTTCTCAGGTCCTCACATACACCCCACACTCTCTCTGAATCAATGCCCTACACTCTAAAAACATGCTCGTAAGCACAAGGAGTACTACTGTAACATGACAAAAGGCTCTACTCTAATCTACTCTTAAGTCCCTAATTACCACAACTTTCTAATTTACTGCTAATATAACACATAACACACTAAAGATAGACAGTCACAGAAAAGGAAAAACAACCGACCAGGTGATCCTCTATCCCCCCATACATAATAACACAATTTTAACAATACACATGTCTGTACTGTAAAACAAACTGCTTCAATGCAAACACTTTCTGACAGTTCAACACAGATCTTTCTTTCAAATTTCTCAGGCAGACTTGAGCAAAAAACCTCTACAAACGATAGTTTTGTGGCATTGGCATCATTTGAATCTTTCTTTAGACGCTCTGGTAAAGGAAAATTCCTGAGTGACCCCCCGGCACCGTAGCTTGATGCCATTAGTAGGCGATCGCCAGCAAGGGCCTGCACTGGATCTGAGAGCAAACAGAAAACAGACATAGTGAGATTCAAAATATAACACATGGATCATAAACATGAATACTAGGCTTAAACTAATGTGTAAATATCCTGTAATATACTGATTACTGTAGCTCATACAGTAAGTAACATGCTGTAATATAGTTCCATTACACCTAAACACCTTCACTCAGGAAGAACCTCCTACTCATAAATCTGTAATAATTTGCTGAAATGGAATGAAAATGATCAAATGAAAATACTCAGTAATAGGCATGATTAGATAATAAATGTGTAAAAATGATCAAATGTAATTGATCATCTGTAATTTGAATATATGAAGATGTGGTGTGATGTCATCCATCGTCCCTCTGTTGCAGCCTGATTCTGCTTCACTTCCTGCGCCATCATTACCATCTGCAGTGTTTTCCTCTCCACTGCTCTAAGTATCACTGACCTCATCACAGGAAGGCAACAGCTAATAACTATTAACTATATTCTAATCCTATTCTGACTATATTCAGTTTGCTTTTACCACTACATATATATTGTTTTTGGTATACATCATCAATGCATTTTTTAAAAACCTCTGTTAAATAGAGTTGTTGAAGTCACCTGTGTGCTTATTTTCATTTATCCATTTTGTATTATGCTGTATCACTTCTTAAAAAAAAAAACAAAAATGAAAAAACAAAAACATGTGACAGCTTTTTTACAGCCTGTGTTAAAGCTGTTGTTGTTATCTGTATGCTACTTTTCATTTATCCATTTTGTATTATTCTTAAGTGTTTCTTTAAAAACAATCAAATGAAACCATTACAGTGTGTGTGTGTCATGTTTTTTTTATATATGATTGGTGTGACATATAAGTATGTAAACTTATGTGTGCTATAAAATAAAACCATTCTTAAGTGTATAAAATAAAAATCACCCTAACAGGACTACTTAGAATAGGGGCTCAGAGAGGAGTGTTATGCTTTGCGGTAAACATGCCTGCTAAACTGGAGACTTTATTGAAGAAAATTTATTATAATCCAGCTCACCCTGGCAGCAGCTAGGAGTACCAAGAGGTTGGGTTGAAAATAAGCGTGGATCGTATCAAACAGTTTTTAGCAAAACAGGATGCTTACACCTTACATAAACCCGTGAGGATACGCTTCTCCAGAAACAGAGTATTTGTTTCCAGGCCTCTCAATCAATTCCAGGCCGATCTCTGCGACATGCAAGTGGTGTCCTCTTATAACCATGGATACAGATTTCTGCTGACTGTGATAGTTTTTTTCTAAAAAAGCATACGTTGCGCGATGCTTTCGCTTCCATTCTAGATGAGAGCGGTGCTCCTAAACAGCTTCAAACTGACCTAGGAAAAGAAATTTACAACAAGCTGTTTAAGGCTCTGATGAAAAAACATAACATAGAGCACTTTAGCACATCCAGCGAGGTCAAGGCGCCTGTAGTTGAACGATACAACAAAACTTTAAAGCATAAAATGTATCGCTACTTTACGGGTAAAAACACCCACAGATATCTGGATGTTCTACAGCTGATTGTACAGAGCTACAATCACAGTTATCATTCCAGTATTAAAATGACCCCTGCGCAGGTGAACTCTAAAAACGCCTTAGATGTGTTTCAAACCATGTATGGCTTGTTCCCTCTGCATCATAAAAATAAGTTAAAGATGAACTTTAAGGTGGGAGGTCTCATGAGAATATCCAAACCAAGAGGAGTGTTTGA
>NW_018128585.1:37571-38831 GCF_001952655.1 Monopterus albus
CAGCAGCTTCAGATAGGATTTAATGTCACCTGCTCTGGCTTCAGGAATACATCTGACTATGGCCGCTGGTGTCTCAAACTTCACATTTCTGAAAGAGAGGAAGAGAGGGAAGCCATCGATGTCAACTAAGCTACTAGCTTAGCTAGCTTCTAAGCTAGCTGTCCTAAATTACCAAGTAAAAATTTGTAAATTAACAAGAACTTCTGCAATACAGGTGCTTAAGTAGTGCAGGCATATGTTGTGACTCCAAAAATTAACTGATGCTCAGATAAACCTAGAAAATTGCGAGCTTAAACCATAAACAATCTGGTAGCAAGCACAACATGTTGCAGACACAGGAACCAGGAAGTGAATATGATTACCGCAGGAACAGGAAACAGCAGGTCAAAATCCCAAGTAAAGTCGCAAAGGAGGCTGTCTTGTACAAACCAATAAAAATATTGTCATCGTAATGATATTAGACAATGATTTGTAAATATGATTGTATATTTTCAGAATTCACGTAATAACAAAGGCGATTGGTAGTGTTTTCCTGCATTATTCATTTTTCTCTTTGCACATTTGCCACAACACAGACCACTACTGATCTGTTTTTAGGAGGCACAAAGATGAATGTTTGTGTAGTGAGCACTGTCTTGTATTGACTTGGTTTAGATCGATATTCGTTTTTACCTTTGTATAATTCTTTGTCACTTGAACAAATTATAAATAAGGACAATGATAAATTTGACAATATTGTTGTGAAAACAAAAAAAAATGCTATTCTAAGATAGTTTTTTTTTCCATGTTCAATCATAATTCATTCAGTCTGTGCAGATTTTCAGTCATCCAGGTCATAGTAAACTGAAAAAACCTTAGAAAAAATCAACTGGACTTAGGTTTCTAGATCGAAGACATTTCACCTCTCATCCAAGAGGCTTCATCAGTTCTGACTGACTGGTGTTGAGCCAGAGATATTTATCCCCCTTGGTGGTGTTTCAGTCCTTCAGTGGACTCACACCATCCACTTCAACACAAACTGGGAGTCATCAGAACTTTAAATCACAGGGCAGAGGAAGTGCCCACAACTGCAGAAGGGTCCAAGAAGGAAAAATTACACATCCAGAACTCCCTTAAGGCTTGTGGATACCCTATGTGGGCCTTCACCAAAGCAAGGAAGAGGCCCAACACCAACAGGGAGAAACCAGAAACAAGAGGGGATAACACTGTCATCCCTTATGTGGCTGGTTTATCAGAGAAGTTAAAAAGGATATTTCACAA
>NW_018128585.1:39217-47091 GCF_001952655.1 Monopterus albus
AGTATAGGTGGGATCAGGAGAAACTGATCTGCAGAGCATTTACCACCGCAGGGTGCGTAGGAAAGCTGCCTCCATCCTCAAAGACCTCACCCACCCCCAGCATGGACTGTTCTCACCCCGGAGGTTCAGAAGTGTGAAATGCAGGACTTCTAGATTGAAAAACTCTTTCTTTCTTACTGCCATCACACTTCTAAACAGCCGACTCAGGAACTAACTCATAATTACACCCGTACTGCTTACACACTCAGTTCCTACATGCATAATTGCACACTCACTGCTGACTATTTGTATAGCATACATTCTCTCTTCATTATATTGTGTTCTTGTGTTCCTCATGATGCTTCTTTCATCAGTTGTTTTATAGTGCCTTACATTTTGAGATTTAGATTTTGTGTTACCTATGTATCTGCGTTATATTTCACTTAAATTGTTAAATTGTGTGGCATTTGTGTTTACAGTAAAGTTAGAATTTCATTGTACAGGGAAACACGTTTCCTCACTGTGCATATGACAATAAACACTCAACCTTGACACTTTTCTCTCTCACTTTATTAAGTTGCTGTGCCATTCTGGTCTTAACTGACAAACTGGTAATGACCAACCAACCGGACATAGTAGTGGTGGACAAACAGAAGAAGAAGGAAGAAGAAGGCCGTAGTGATAGATATAACAATCCCAAGCGATAGCAACATCAGAAATAAGGAACACAAGAAGCTCAAGAAATACCAAGGGCTGAAAGAAGAGCTAGAAAAGATGCAGAAGGTGAAGGCACAAGTGGTCCCTGTGGTAATAGGAACATTGGGGGCTGTGACCCCCAAACTGGGAGAGTGGCTCTAACAGATCCCAGGAACAACATCTGAGATTTCTGTCCAGAAGAGTGCAGTCCTAGGAACAGCTAAGATACTGCGCAGGACCCTTAAGCTCCCAGGTCTCTGGTAGAGGAATTCAGGTGTCTCAATAAGACCAACTGCCATGTGTATAAAATCAAGCACCCAGCCATGCACTCTCCATTTACAAATATTTTTGAAACTAAAGGGGTCATTCTGAAAAGCTCAATGACCTCAAGCATGGCGCTGTGATAAGATGCCACCTTTGTAATAAAACTGTGAAATTTCATCCCTGCTGGATATTCCACAGTCTACTGTATGTGGTAATACTGGAAAGTGGAAATATTTAGGAACAACAGCAGCTCAGCCACAAAGCGAAGACCATATAAAGTTACAGAGCAGGTCACCATTTGCTAAGGAGCATGGTGTGCAAATGTCGCCAGTGCTCTGCCGATTCCATAGCTGAAGTGTTTTGAACTTCCACTGGCATTAATGTAAGCACAAATACTGAGCAGTTAGAGCTGCAAGGAATGGGTTTCCATGACCAAGCAGCTGCATACAAGCCTCACATCACCCTCTGCCATCAGACTCCTAAACAGCTGACAAGAGTTTATTACCAGGAAATATGTCATGGACCTGTACTGTTTACACACTCATTTTACACATGCATAATTGCACATTGACAGTTGAATACTGCACATGCAACTCCCATGTAGCATATATTCTTATTATATTCTTGTATATTTTTATTATATCTCTGCATTTGCTGCAGTGCCTTAGCTTTTGTGTTACTTGTTCATATTCTTTATTTTTCATTTGTATTGTGTGGCATTCATGTGGATGGCAAAGTAAGAATTTCATTGTACAAGGAAACATGCCCCTCCAACCCCTAAATAATCTTCCTTAGTAATTTATCAAACATACATATTTGTGGAAACATAGTGAGTCAAATAAAATCTTCTTTTCATTTTCCTTTACATAGTTGGTCAGAACAGTTGTACCCCCTTCAAAAAATAGTTGCTGTAATGGGGCATTCACACATTGGTAAACTTGACAAATGGCCAGTCACTAAAGTCAGGTGCTCAGAAAAGGAAATGACAAAGTTAAAAAAGGACTTTATGTCCAGGTATTTTAAAATATATACTGCAGTCGAAGCTGAAGAAAGTACAAGTACAACCCCACTGACGTCAGTTGAGCTTAAACTTAACATCTGGCAAATACCTAATAATAGCAAGGACCTACTGTAGTTTTACCTATAACTTTCAGTTATTACTTTGTATACAGACCCTAATACATTGCGTCAGCTGAGCCAGAGATGAGAGAAAGACGAGGCTTGACCCAGGCTGCAGGTGAGGGTAAGGCCAGTGGAGTCAGGGATGTGTGTAACATGCTGGACTCAAATGCTGAGACAAGCTTATGGACTGGTGAAAAATTGGTTTTATTGGTGATATGAAATGAGGACAAGGCCAGTCTGGAGTCCAAAGTAGTAAAAAGGCTAAATTGCCGTTTCTCATAACGATGGCCGTTGGTAGTGTTTTCCTGCATTATACATTGTTCTCTTTGCACATTTGCTCATTTCCCACAACACAACTTAACAGAAACCACTGACCTGTCCTTCGGCAGCACAAAAATGAAAGTTTGGTTTCCAATATATACATCCCTTTTCTTGTATTTATTTGTTATATATTATGGTGACACCAGTCATTGGGGCTACTGTAATAATGATAGTTTACTGGTAAAATAAATGCTGTTGTGTGATATTGATGCACAATTAACAAATACTGTCAGTGATAATTGCCTAAGGCCTGCAATTACAAAGGAGGGGTTTTTGTTGCAACATTAACCATGTAGTGAGCACCGTCTTGTATTGACTTAGTTTAAATTGATATTCTTTTTTTACCTTTGTATAATTCTTTGTCACTTTAACAAATTATGAGGGCAGTGAAAAGCCAACATCATTGCTGTTATTTTGTGGAAAGATAAACACAAAATGTTATTTTAAAACTGTTTTCCATGTTCAAATGTTATAATTCATTCAGATCATTAACTTTATAACAGCCTGATAGAGGAGGTGAATCACACAACCAAATACTCATCTGTTTAGCCAAAGTGATTCTGGAATTGTTACATAAATCAAATCTTCAGTTCCAATTTAAACCTTTCACCTACCATCACGCACAAACATTTGATTCTACCTCGAATTTTTGTCAGAATCAGCCCATAAATAATAGGGTTGAGTATAGGTGGGATCAGGAGAAACTGTATGGCCATGAAGTTCTTCACACCCTGTGGCACAGATGCCGATCCATACTGTGAATACATGAATTCAAAAAACAAAGCAGCTGAAACATTAAACAAACACAATAAATGTGGCACACATGTCTGTGTAAACTTTCTCCTGCCCTCTCTGGAGTTTAAAGCTGCATTTACCAACCGCACATATGAACCTAAAATGAAGAGGAAATGTCCTGTATAGAAGGAAATAACAATCAGCCCATAAATGTCATTAGCTTTGGTTGAACTACAAGGAAGTTTAACAAATGCCCAGTTCTCATAGTAGATTTTATCTGTGTGCGAGCCACATAATTTCAATGTCAAGGTTATAGAAATAATAAGACTGAGAAGTTATGGGCGATCATCAAAATGCGAGTGGATAAGCAGAAGCCCACAAGTTGTGATCAACTCCAAGCACTGATAAGGCAAGAATGGGATGCCATCAGTTAAGATTTGGCCCAGAAGCTGATCTCCAGCATGCCAAAGCGAATTGCAGAAGTCATGACAATGAAGGGTCAACACTCTAAATACTGACTCTAGATGTAAATTTGATATGTCAGTAAAAGTCTTAACATATAAAATGCTTATAATTATTTTCCATCATATCTCAGAAACATGTAGAAAGAAAATCTAAAAAAATTAAGCAGAAAATTTAGAAAACACAGAATTTGTATCACTGCCAAAACTTTTGAACATGACTACAATCACATACATAAAGATACACCCAAGATACACTCATTGTTAATGAGTTGAGGAAAAGTTAAATCAAATCAAATGGAATTTTAATTATGGAGACGATTTCATTGTGAAACCCACCTGTCTTTCAGGTCATCAACTTTATTACAGCTTGACAGGGGAGGTACAAGAGAACTGCAGTGATAAAACAGTGATTTATTCTGCCAATTACAGTCTCAATTTTTTTGACATGCCATCATGCACAAAGATTTCATTCTACCTCGAATTTTAGTCAGAATCAGCCCATAAATAATAGGGTCCAGCATAGGTGGGATCAGGAGAAACTGTATGGCCATGAAGTTCTTCACACTCTGTGCCAAAGATGCCGATCCATACCTCGAGTACATACCATCAAAAAAGCCAGCAACTGAAACATTAAACAAACACAATAAATGTGGCACACACGTCTGTGTAAACTTTCTCCTGCCTCTCCTGGATTTTAAAGCTGATTTTACCAACTGCACATATGAAGCTGGAATGGAGAGGCCCACAACTATAAAGATGCAAATAAGAAACAATCCATAAATGTCATTAGCTTTGGTTGAACTACAAGCAAGTTTAACAACTGCCCAGTTCTCACAGTAGATTTTCTCTATGTGTGAGCCACATATTTTCAGTGTAGATGTCAAAAATACACCGATGATCATACAGCAGAATGGAACGAGCCAGGACAAAGCCACTAACACAGCAGTCCTTCTCAATGACATTACAGAGTGATACTCTAGTGGTCGACATATGGCCACATACCTGTCATAAGCCATTAAAGCCAAAACCACATAGTGAACCATTGTGTAAGAGTAAATGGCATAGATTTGTAAAAGACATCCAACATATGATATTACATGAACATCAGACAGAAGTTCAAAAGCAAATTTTGGGAAAAAACCTGCAGTCCCATAAAGTTCATTAATTCATTAAAACATAGGTTACACACACAGATGTACATAGGTTCATGGAGGTTCTTATCCAGGATTATGGTTAAAATGAGAGTCACATTTACGACCAGAATGACACAGTAACTTAATAAAGTGAGAGTGAAAAGTGTGACTCTGTAGTTGACTGTTGCATTGAAGCCAGACAGTGAAAATATTACAATACTAGATGCATTGTTCATTTTATAATAATTTTCCAAAAGAATACAATCACTCTGATAAACAGTATTTAGAAGACATGATGCAAGCTAAAATTGTCATTGTTTGTCAGTGTTGCACTCAGCTGAGTTGTGAGTTTAAAGACAGTCTCTCCTTAAATGCAGGTGTGTGATAGAGAGTTCAAGTTCTGACGTCATGTCTGAATTAGTCTCTGTTCTGCTTCTGTTAGCCAATACAGTTTCTTCTTGATTATTTCTTTAAACAATCTTTAAAAAATAGCCTGTTGCTGGGGTCTGTTTTATTTTATTATGTATTATATTGTTAAGAGAAGTTGCCATCAATTGCATTTATAATTTGAGACCTTTTGTTGTTTTGTGTTTAACATGCATTACATTGTTAGCATACATAATCAATAGCTCCACTCTCATTGGTTTCAACCATGTTCATAATATTCACTCACACTGACAGTGATGTTAGTCTTAGTACTACAAAGTAAAAAAAGGGGGAGGTTATTTAGGTAAATGAGTTCAGAAATGTTTGGGAACTCAAACAAAAACAGGACGTCCAGCTGTAGTTTTGCAGATATCTGGTTATAAAACCAAATTACTGGACCAAATGAAATGTTGAATATAAAGATACACTGGATCGAACTAAGTCTACAGTAAAACAAAACATAGCAATGGATGATAATATTGGTGGGTGTGGGGTGTGTGTGTGTGTGGGGGGGAGGACTAAAAACACCCCATCTGGCAGTACTTCACGGCTCCCACATAGCATATATTCTCTCTACATTATATTGTGTTCTTGTTGTATTTTTATTGTGCTTCTTTCACTTGCTGCTTTAAAGTGCCTTAGATTTGTGTCACTGCCTATTTAGATTGGTGTTATTGCTTATCTACTTTATATTTCACTTGTACTGTGTGGCATTCATGTGGACAGCAAAGTAAGAATTTGATTGTACAGGGAAACACGTTTCCTCACTGTACATATGACAAATAAACACTTTGACCCTGACCTTTGCATTAGAACAAAACAAAACACTAGCAAAAGTGCAGGATGTGTATAATGTAAAAGATGACAGGTGATGAATCTTCACAACCATTTGCATGTACACCAACACACACAATATGCTACATTTCCATCACTGATGTGACATCAACTGATGGTTTTATCTGGGAAGATGTTTGACTCTGTTTTTGGAGCTACAGCAAATGGCTGCGTTCACTCTAAATATTGAGTGGTGTTACAGATTTATGCCTCTTTACCACATAAATAATCTTCAGTTATCAACAGCCAGGGGTGTGTGGTTGAACGTTTACAATGAGTCTGGAGAAATAAGGAGTGAACAACCATGTTGCCTTTGTCTATTTTATTTCTTGCCAAAATGTTCAGTCAGTCATAGAGAATGTGCTGGGAATAGTCAGTACCCCTGTGGAGATACTGTTTTCAAGGGTTTTCCACCCTAAAGTTGGAACTTAAAGGGGGAGAGGTGTTATAGTTTGAGGCTGTTGAATTGGGAGCTAGGAACCTTTTCATAGGTATATAGCAGCTGGCCCATACAGTTAAACTCTGTAGGCAACAGGCTGTGTGTGTATCAGTAGAGACTGGATGTGTATGTATGAAGTGTAGGTGTGCAGGTGTATTTAAGAGCTTAATGTGTGCTGAGTGTCTGGGAGAAAAGCAAACACAGAGCTAAAGTACAAATACATAGTATAAGTATTATTTTCCATTTACCCATCACCTAAGACTAGGAGGTAACCTTGTTACCTACAGTGTTACCAAAACAGTTATACAGACACAAGTTTCAAGTATGAGAAACAGAAGTATATTGCATAAAAAAAACAAACCACATAACCCAGTAATTTCCATTACAGGTGTTGTCTGTGTGTCCACCAGCTGACAACAGTGAGTTTAACTTGTCCTGTCATCACTCAAAGATGTGGCGTTAACATTCATTAGCAACAGCTGGTATGACTCTGTTATTTCAAACAGAAACAGTGCTTGGCCTAGTGTAGTTAGTGAATCCTGGCTTTTGATGCTTCACAGTGGTTAAACCAGGCAGAGCAGGTGCAGCTAGGTGAATTCAGCTGTAAGTAATTCGGATGAATGCATGGTTTTGTGGCTTTGTTCAAAAGACCACAAGGCCAATCACACATTCATTGATGCTGACAGAATGAAAACGTGTACAGCATACTTCAGACCAACTGAGCAAGAGCTACTCATTGAAGCTTATGAGGAGTTCAAGCACTTAAATTGTAAAAACATGTCGGTGTAAAATTTCTCCTGCCCTCTCTGGATCTTAAAGCTAATTTTATCAACTGCACATATTAACCTACAATGAAGAGGAAGTGCCCTATATAGAAGGTCATAACAATCAATCCATAAATGTCAATAGCTTTTGTTGAACTACAAGAAAGTTTAGCGATTGCCCAGTTCTCACAGTAGAGTTTCTCTATGTGTGAGCCACATAACTGCAATGTGGATGTCAAAGTTACACTGATAATTGCACAGCTGAAAGGTACAAGCCAGGACAAAGCCACTAACACAGCAGTCCTTCTCACTGACATTACAGAGTGATACTCCAGTGATCGACATATGGCCACATATCTGTCATAAGCCATCAGAGCTACTATGTAGTCAACCAATATATAAGAGTAAATAACAAAGATTTGCAAAATTTGTCGTGGCAAGAGTGAGATACCAACTAAATTAATTCAAACAAACCATTACAATTTAAAGGATCATTTAATATTACAATTATTCTAAATAGAGTAGTATTTAAACAGATACTCTTGTAGTTAGGGAACAGAGAACAGAGATCAGAGAACAGAGACTCTCCTCTTGCAATGGAATAGATAAAGCCTAAGAAGATTGTTAAAGCACCAGTCAGTCGTCATCATTGGTTGTCAGTCCCGAGTCAGTCAGCCCCAGTCAGTCGTCTTCTCCC
>NW_018128585.1:50322-52673 GCF_001952655.1 Monopterus albus
AAAAGGGTATTGTGCAATAAAAGCCGACTTTGGAAAAATGACCTTTTGAAATAAAAACGTCTGGATTTAAATAAAAAGGCAGATGTGATAATCGGTATTATTATGAAAAGAATCATTATGAAATAAAATTTCATGATAATGAGCAGATTTTAAAGCAGAATGAAACGTATTTCATAAGAATGAGCTTAATTTGGAAAATGTTTGTGATTATTTCACAATTTCATGGTCAGTTTACATATTTGTCTCTCATTTATTCATATATTTATTTATTTCATAATATCCTATTAACTTATTTAATTTTGAACACTTTGGGGTTCCATAGGTGTGGGGTAAGGCGCAGTAGGAGTGGTGCGCATTCACAAACTATCCTCTCGATTTTGGTAACAAGCTCTCAGGTTTTATTGTTCTGAAATAATTACAGACTATTTGGAGTTATGATGGGTACAAAGCTAATCAAGAGGTACCCAAGATTAAATATTAAATGGCTGGAAATAAGCATGTTATGAGCTTTTAGTTTAGGCACACTTAGGTACTTATGTTAAAACACTCTCAAATGAAAAGTACAACGTCAGACACAATCTCCAGTGTCTGCACTGTGTGGGGTAAGGCGCAGTAGGAGTGGTGCGCATTCACAAACTATCCTCTCGATTTTGGTAACAAGCTCTCAGGTTTTATTGTTCTGAAATAATTACAGACTATTTGGAGTTATGATGGGTACAAAGCTAATCAAGAGGTACCCAAGATTAAATATTAAATGGCTGGAAATAAGCATGTTATGAGCTTTTAGTTTAGGCACACTTAGGTACTTATGTTAAAACACTCTCAAATGAAAAGTACAACGTCAGACACAATCTCCAGTGTCTGCACTAAAGTCAGGTGTTTGTTGGACCCAACCAAGCTTCCCAATCCACACACCAGTCCAGTTGGTGGTGGTGTATTGCTCACAAGCCCAAGACACTGTGAAGGGATGTTGTGTTCTCAGGAACCACAGCCCGGGCACATGATGCAGCTCATCAAGAGAAGTGAACAACTTGGCTGGCGACGACAGATTTGCTCTGAGTGCCCAGCTTGAAACATCCTAGGCATCCGGCCCACAGCTTAACTTTGGTCCAAAAAGGGGGCCCAGAACCAAGCCCTTCTCCTTTCCCTGTTCACGTGAAGAGATAAGTGACCTCTGTGGTAAAGCTTTAATGTCTCATGAAATCATAGTTATTCGTAAGTAAAGCCCTTGAGCTGCTGTTCAACTTTCTGAGTGTGAGGGTGGAACCTTTGACGGACTGCTGTTTCCTGCTTCTGCAGTAACTGTACTCATTTCCTGTTTTTGGTGCCTGCACCGCATATTAAACTCACTGTTTCTAGGTTCATCTGAACAACATACACTTGCACCACTTAAGCACTTGTGTTGCAGAAGTTCTTGCTAATTACCAGATTTAATTTGCTACTTTTGGTCGGCTAGCTTAGAAGCCAGCTAAGCTAGTAGCTTAATCGAGAGGAATGGCTTCCCCCTCTTCCTCTCCTCCTTTCTCTTGCTCAGAGTGTCGCATGTTCAGTTAATCCTCTGCCTCCAATAATGGTACTTGTAATACATGTCAGATGCTAGCAGCACTGGAGGCGAGACTCACAGATTTAGAAGCGCGGCTCTGCACCATGGAGAACAGCCCAGCTAGCTATGCCCAGGTAGCCGGTGTGGAGGTTCCTAGACATAAATTAGCCCAAGCTAGCCACCCCCCAGAGCCTACTGAGCAGCTGGGATCTCAGACAGGTGGCTGGGTGACAGTTCGCAAGAGTCATAACTCCAAACGAATGCCCATGGACCATCAACTGCCTGTTCACATTTCAAATCGATTTTCCCCACTCAGCGACACACCCGCTGAGAAAACAACTCCGGTAACTGGAGACTCCATAGTCAGAAATGTGAAGTTTGAGACACCAGTAGCTATAGTCAAATGTATTCCTGAGGCCAGAGCGGGTGAAACTGAATCCTATCTGAAGCTGCTGATTAAGGATAAGCGTAAATACAGTAAGGTTGTTATTCACGTCAGTGCTAATGATTCCAGACTTCGCCAGTCGGAGGTCACTAAAATTAATGTTGAGTCGGTGTGTAACTTCACTAAAACAATGTCGGACTCCGTAGTTTTCTCTGGACCCCTGCCCAAAGTGACCAGTGATGACTTGTTTAGCCGGATGTTGTCATTCAACCGCTGGTTGTCTAGGTGGCACCCAGAAAATAACGTGGGCTTCATAGATAACTTGAAAACATTTTGGGGAAAACCTGGTCTGATTAGTAGAGACGGCATCCATCCCACTTTGGGTGGTGCGGCTCTCATATCTAGAAATCTGGAAGAGTTTAT
>NW_018128585.1:53347-55274 GCF_001952655.1 Monopterus albus
TCAGTTGGCTTCTCTCAAATTGTAAATAAACCCACTCACTGTTTTAATCACACTCTTGATCTTGTTTTGACATATGGCATCGAAACTGAACACTTAATAGTCTTTCCTCAAAACCCTCTTCTGTCTGACCATTTTCTAATAACTGTTGAATTTACCTTAATAGATTATACTCTATGTGGGAAACAATTCCACTACAGTAGATGTCTATCTGACAGTGCTGTTACCAAGTTTTAAGGAAATAATTCTGTCATTATTTACTTCAGTACCATTTGCCAACACAGTGGAAGGAGGCCACCCTAACTTTACTCCCACACAAATCGATAATCTTGATGATAGTACTGCAGGCTTCCTGCGTAATACACTTGATATCATTGTCCCTCTGAAAAGGAAGGTAGTGAAACAGAGGAGGCTAGCCCCGTGGAACAGCTCGCAGCATCGCTCCCTAAAGCAGGCATCACGAAAAATGGAAAGGAGGTGGCGCTCCACTAAGTCAGAAGAGTTTTTCATAGCCTGGAAAGATAGTTTAATAATAAAAAAAGCCCTTTATAGTGCCAGAGCTGCATTTTATTCATCACTGATAGAGTAAATAAGAACAACCCCAGGTTTCTTTTCAGCACTGTAGCCAGGCTGACAAAGAGCCACAGTGCTGTTGAGCTTAACATTCCCTTAGATCTCAGCAGCAATGACTTCATGAGCTTCTTTACAAATAAAATCACAACTATTAGAGAAAAAATTGGTCGGACCACTCCCACAGCTCTCGCAGATGTGCCATCTACTACAATGGCTTTAGAAACATCTGTAAGACCTCATTTATACTTGGACTACTTCTCCCCTATAGATCCCTCTGAGTTGACCTCAACAATTGCTTCATCTAAATCATCAACATGGCTCCTGGACCTTATCCCGACCGGGCTGCACAAAGACATCTTTCCCCTAATCAACACATCCATACTAGATCTGATTAACCTCTCTCTATTAACAGGTTATGTTCCACAGGCTTTTAAACTTGCAGTAATTAAACCTCTACTCAAAAAGCCTACTCTTGACCCAGGTGTCCTAGCTAATTATAGACCAATATCCAATCTCCCATTTATTTCCAAAATCCTTCAAAAAGCTGTTGCAAAGCAGTTATGTGACCACTTGCACAAGAATGATTTGTTTGAGGATTTTCAGTCAGGATTTAGAGTCCATCATAGTACAGAAACCGCATTGGTGAAAGTCACCAATGAAATGTCCACACAAGAAAGGTGTTCCATCAGGGGTTGGTTCGCACAAGTATATAAAGACAAACACACACGCACACACCACATGTCAGGAATCGGCGCGTTATGCTGCCAAAAATGTTGAGGGTGAACTCAATTAAAAGGCCAGACAAGGAAATGTAAAACAAAACCGTCTCTTTAATAAGAGAACTAACGCTAAACAAAACCATACAAGACACGGTGAAACACAAAAATCACAGGTCGGTATAAACAGTCCGAGATCAGAGCCAGCAAACACATACAGCAGAGGAATCCAAATACGTAGTCCAAAGGGAAGTCCGATAATTATACACAGTGACAGTCTGAAGCAAGAGGGCAAGGCAGAACAGAATAGTCAGAGGAACAAGCCGAGTCAAAAACACAAAGTACCAAAACCGAAAAATGCTGGAGAGTGAGAGGTGGCGTCTAGAACAATCTGGCTGGGATTGGTGGGTGAAGGCTGCTTATGATGCGGTGCAAACTATAATGAGCAGGTGAAACTAATGCGGGTGATGAAGAAAGTAAAAAGACCAAAACTGTGGTGAAACAAAACAGGACGTAGCATCAAAATAAAAGCCTGACAGGAAGCAACACAGAACCGAATCATGACACCACACACACACACACACACACACACACACACACACACACACACACACACACACACACACACCACACACACACAC
>NW_018128585.1:58124-68378 GCF_001952655.1 Monopterus albus
CCTTCTGTAATAATAGTGATAACAGTAAGGTCTAGACCTTACTTTTTAAAGTGTCCTGAGATGACTTTTGTTGTGATTTGGCACTATACAAATAAAAATTGATTTGATTTGATTAGATTAATCTACAAAGTAATAATTTTTTCTGCAAATTCTCATTTAAATCAGAAGTTTTAGATCCAGAATCTGGTGTAATTTTAGACAATTTAATCTCATTTTTCATGCCGCTGTGCTGCCTAGGCATGGTGGTTAGCACTGTCACATCATGTCACATCACAGCAAAAAGGTTCTGGGTTCGAGCCCCGGCCAACCTGATGCCTTTCTCTGTGGAATTTTCATGTTCTCCCTCTGCCTGCGTGGGTTCTCTCCAGGTGCTCTGACTTTCTCCCACAATCCAAAGACATGCAGCTTAGGTTGATTGGAGACTCAAAAAGTGCCCCTAGGAGTGAGTGAGTGTGGTTGTTTGTCTACATGTCAACCCTGTGATAGACTGGCGACCTGTCCAGGGTGTAACCCTCAGGGATAAGCGGTATAGATAATGGCTGGATGGATGAATCAAACAGGTTATTTCTAATGTCATCTTTGTTTTCTTATTTCCAGCACATATATCAATCAACTACAGGATTTATTGCTTTCAGATTGAGAATGAGTTGGTAACCCAGATTACCAAATTCATCATTTGCTTAGCTTGCGTAATCAAACTTGGTGCCCCACTCTACCAAATTATTATAATGTCCGCTACAGTGGTGATGCATAGTTTCATTGTTTGCTAGCTGCCCCAAAACATCAAGAACAAGAAGATGAATAAGGACACCAGGCTGCAATACAAGAAATGTTGGCATGTCACAATTTTACAGCTATCATTATGACACCACACTGTGGACTAACATACAGTAGCTATTGTACATTTTCGTGGGCTGAGACATACTGAGGTAATCCCTTTGTTTGGTTTGCTGCTACTTTACATGTGGCTGTTTAACTAAACTACAGTAACATTTTCCAAATCAACTGTTTTTTTCAGGTGCAAGACCTGGTGCGACACAATGTTCACCTCTATTAATCACTTCTGTGTCTCTGCGGCTAATTCTGTATATGTCAGTTTCTTCCTCTGATAATAATTTCTACAGTGTCCTCCCAGGGAATAGTAAAATCCACAAAATAAACAATGCTCTGTGCTTCTGACCACAACAAAAGGTCTGCTCTTAGGTTAGTGCTGACTGTCTCCTCAGGAACTATGAGCCGATTTCCACTCTCTCCCTGCCTTTAGCTGCCATTTTCAAACTGTACTGCTTTCTACCTTTTTCACCCTCACAAACAAACAAAATCCCCTCTTTTCTATTTCCGTTCACTGATTTATCTCTAGGTGCTTACTTTCAGTAACTGCTGCTAGACACTTCAACAACTGATTATATCTCCAGGTGTATTGCTCAGCCAGGCTCGTTTTACAACCTGATAGGATGCACTGGAGTGAAGCTACACCTGAACACAAAGGACATATCAGGTCCTCTCCTATCCATCTACTCAGATTTTGGGGAAATGGAAGCATAAGTTGCACCTAGTATACTGTACTGTAAATCTAATCCATCCTGTCTCCATGTCCGACATTTCCTTCCAACTAAGCGTCTTTTTTCTACACATCCCCATGTGATCCACTCTCACTGCTGCACCTGGGAGAAGGCCTTTGCACATCTAGCAGCCTCTTCTGTCCTCTTAATTCCCACAATAACCAGCTTCCTTTTGTCAGCTGCTTCCATATACTTAATGAGACACAGTAACAGTTTTGTTTAAAGTTATTTATGTTTGTTAAACTGTGTTGTCCTATTTCTTATTACTTAACATACTGTCACAGCACCATGACACAAAATGCTGTGAAAGGCAGAATTACCTGCTGGAGGGATATGGCAGTACATAGTAGACTATATTGTCAGCAGAGGGAACTGGTCCACTGACCAGTATTTACTGGTATATTTCCACTGGAACTGTCCCACTGGTCTTTCACTCAAAGATGTTTCCTCTAGTGACACCATGAAAATTGTAGTTTTGGTTTTGATTCATATAATTCGAAAATAGTCATATCCATGAAAATTTCAAACACATTAAATGCTTGCATAATGAGCACTATTACTTATTGCCTTAGTGTTAATTCATATTTATTTACTATTTAATACTTTGATAACTGTTTGTCACTTAAATTATAAATGGAAATCAATTAACACACATGCAGGAACAGCACTGCACCTCAAACATATCACCTTTAATATCCTATTTGGATGATGCTGATTTCACCAGGCAGTTACACATAGAGTCATAACCATAAGCAAAACAGTAATGACAAATCCCACAATATCATTGTTAATGAGTTGTGGGGAAGTGAACACAAATGTATCAAACTCAAACCTTTTTTTCATGTGGGAACCCTATGAATTTGTCTTTCAGCTCATTAACATTGCAACAGTCTGACAGAGGAGACACAACAGGAGAATTACACTGAAAAACAACTTTTTTCCCTGCTAAATATTGATTTTGACCTGGTCAAACCTTCAGTCTCAATTTTATCCTTTGATTTACCATCACAAATAAAGATAAAACTTTATGTCGAATTTTAGTCAGAATCAGCCCATAAATAATAGGGTTGAGTATAGGTGGGATTAGGAGAAACTGTATGGCCATGAAGTTCTTCACACTCTGTGGCACAGATGCTGATCCATATCTCGAGTACATGTTATCAAAAAGCAAAGCAGCTGTGACATGTCACATCAAGGCATACCTAAAGCAGCTTTTTATCATCTCAAACCAACAGCAAGACTCAGAGGTCCCATGCCCAGATGAGATTTAGAGAAACTAACTCATGCCTTCATCTCCAGTAGGCTGGACTATTTTAATGTTCTTTTGTCTGATCTTTTCTAAAAGACTGTTAGACAACTTCAGCTCATTTAGGACACAGTTGCCAGAGTTTTGACAAGAACCAGGAGACCTGAACACATCAGTCCTGTTCTTCACCCTTACACTGGCTGCCAGTCGATAACAGGATTGATTTTAAAGTGCTTCTGCTAGTTTCTAAATTGCTCATTGTTATGGGCTCAAAACACAAGGATACAAACCCAGCAGGGCTCTGAGATCCTCAGGAAGCATTCAGCTGGTAGAACCTCGGGCCAGAACCAAACAGGGTGAAGCTGCTTTTAGCTGCAATGCTGCACACAGATGGAGCCAACTTCCTCATGACCTTACATGTGCCTCAACTCTGGCTACTTTCAAGTCTCAACTAAAAACAGTTTTCCTGTGCCTGTTTGACTGAATTCAATGCTGCACATTTTCCACTGTAACAGCTAGGTAATCATATTTTAGACATTTTCCTTTGTCTATTTCTTATTTTCATTTTATATATTTTATCTCATTTTAACTATGTTTCATGTTCATTTTGTCTTAACTGATTTATTCTGTTTCAATTACAGTTCTTACAAAGGGAGACACTCAGAATTGTCCTGAACTGGCATTGACAGGTAAGATTTCAAATATATTGAAAATCAGAATTGAATCAGAATTGTTTGTTTTAAACAAAAACACAGTTTGTGCTCCTATTGGTCAGTGTCACCCTGACACATTGTATAAGCAGAAAAAAATGATATTAGACTTTGTGTCAGGACATCATGAGGTTTCTCAGATGCAGGATTGGTTGTTTTTTTACTATGACACACTATTTTAGATAAAACAGTTGTTTGTCACATCTGAAGCCCGTTTTCAGTTTTGGCTGTTAGGTAGAGCTGTTACTGGGCTTAAACCATGTAGTCTGAACTTGGCATAAATAGGCACATTTAATAAGGAAAACCCAAAACAAAGCAGGGACATGGAGTCCAGTAGCAAGCTACCACTGTGTCTCTCTTTATGTTGTTTTGTTATAAATCCAACCAGAGCAGTAGTTCGCCAGCCACATTTTAGCCTACACTACCCGTGAAGAGGCATTCCATGTCAAAACAGAAACCTTTGCACAGACATGACACATATCTGTCTTAGGCCATTAGAGCTAAAACAGAATAATTAATAATTGCAGCAGAGTACAGTATATGATATCACATGAATATCATCAAGATGGTGAGAAACAAATGTAGGATCTAAGCCTGGACTCTCATCATTTAGACAAATAAGTCTACATGGATTCAGACAAGTTTTGATCCAATACTATGATTAAAATGAGGCACATTTACCACCAAAGTGGCCAAAATCCATAGTCAGGTGAGATAAAGTGTGACTGTTTAGCTGACTGACACTGAATCCAGACAGTGAAAACAATTGGATGTACTTCAGACTTTTTGGTCATTAAACTGTTTGTTGCTTAAGTAAAAATATAAATGGAAATCAAGATGCGCAGTAACAGTATTGACCCTCAATAACCTCACCTTTAGCATCCTATTTAGGTGTTGCTGACTTCACCAGGCAGTTACACAAACAGACATATTCAGAGTCAGGACAGTAAAATCCAACAGTATTACTGTTAATGAGTGGAGGAAAAGTGAAAGCAAATAAAATGGAATTCTAAGAAAGACATTTGTCTTTCATGTAGTGAACATTACAACAGCCTGACAGAGGAGGTACAACAGGAGAATCACAATAACAAAACAACCAAATGGAGAGATTTTGCAGTGGTTATATAAATCAAGCCTTCAGTCCCAATTTAAACTTTTCACCTACCATCATGCACGAGGATTTCACTCTACCTCGAATTTTAGTTAGAATCAGCCCATAAATAATATATAAATCAAGCCTTCAGTCCCAATTTAAACTTTTCACCTACCATCATGCACGAGGATTTCACTCTACCTCGAATTTTAGTTAGAATCAGCCCATAAATAATAGGGTTGAATATAGGTGGGATCAGGAGAAACTGTATGGCCATGAAGTTCTTCACACTCTGTGGCACAGATGCTGATCCATATCTCGAGTACATGAGGTCAAAAAGAAAAGCAACTGAGAAATTAAGCAAACACAATAAATGTGGCACACATGTCTGTGTAAACTTTCTCCTGCCCTCTCTGGATTTTAATGCTGATTTTACCAACTGCACATATGAAGCTGGAATGGAGAGGCCCACAACTATAAAGATGCAAGTAAGAAACAATCCATAAATGTCATTAGCTTTGGTTGAACTACAAGCAAGTTTAACAACTGCCCAGTTCTCACAGTAGATTTTCTCTATGTGTGAGCCACATATTTTCAGTCTAGATGTCAAAGTTACACCGATAATCACAGAGCTGAACGGTACAAGCCAGGACAAAGCCACTAACACAGCAGTCCTTCTCACTGACATTACAGAGTGATACTCCAGTGGTTGACATATGGCCACATATCGGTCATAAGCCATTAGAGCTAAAACTGTGGAGTCAACCAATACATAGGAGTAAATGACAAAAATTTGCAAAAAGCATCCAACGTATGATATTGCTTGAACATCTGACAGAAGATCAGAAGCAAATTTAGGATAAAAACCTGCAGTCCCATAAAGGTCATTAATAAACAGGTTACACAAACAGATGTACATAGGTTCATGGAGGTTCTTATCCAGGATAATGGTTAAAATGAGAGACACATTTAAGACCAGAATGACACAGTAACTTAATAAAGTGAGAGAGAAAAGTGTGACTCTGTAGTTGACTGTTGCATTGAAGCCAGACAGTGAAAATATTACTATACTAGATGCATTACTCATTTTGAAACAACCATCTAAAACAAAACATTCAGATTGATGAACAGTATTTAGAGGACAGGATGCAATGGTCTGAAAAAGTTGAAATGTTCACTGTTTGTCAGTGTGTGTCCATTTCCCTGAGTGTTGCACACAGCTGAGTCGTGAGCTTAGTCCCTCCTTAAATGCAGTTGTGTGATAGAGAGTTAAAGCCCTGACGTCATGTGAGGACTAGCTTCTGTTCTGCTCCTGGAACTCAGTCCAGTGTCTTATTGAACATTTCCTTCATCTACCTTTCTCAAAAAGATGAATGATGTACTATTACTCAACACATTTAGTTTTAGCCTAAGGCCTGTGATTACAATGGAGGGATTACAGTATGCTTTACTGCATTTACAATATTAACCACATTGTACAGCAAGTAAGCAAAGACAAACTGGCTCCTGATTGAACAAAGTCATTTCCTACACACTGAGCACTGCCCTTTTCTGCCTTTGGTTTGATTGATGTTCATTTATACTGTACCTTTTTGAATACTCTGTCAGTTAATCAAATTATACTTATGCTATTATGCATCTCATCACCAACGCCCTGGTGATGCTGACCACCTGACAATCTTCTTGTTATTATTTGCACTACTGTCACTGTTTGCACATGGCTTTGAGTTTCTTCATAGCCTATTAGGTTGTACCATTTAATTTATCCTTATTACTCGAATTCAGTTTTCATATTCTATTTATTCTGTTAATTTTACTTTAATTTTATTTTAGTTTCTTAAATGGTATGGGTATTCAACATTAGGTGAGAGAGAAACAGTATTTTGATTTTTCTGTATGTCCTGCACATATAGTGAATTAAGAATAAAAATCTTTGATCTGGATCTTGATAAAGGGAGAACAATTGAGTGATAAGTATAATCAAATTAATTACATTAAATCTAACTCATTGTTAATGCGTTTGGGGAAAGTGACAACAAATTACACCCCTATGTTTCTTTAAATAGTGACTTTGGAGTGGTTACATCTAAACCTTCTTTTTAGTAGAATCTCAGTTTAAGCCCTTGTCCAGTCATCATGCACAAAGATATCATTCTACGTTGAATTTTAGTCAGGATAAGCCCATAAATAATAGTGCTGAGTGTAGGCAGGAACAGGAGAGAGTGTATGGCCATGAGGTTTTTTGCAATCTGTGGCATAGATGCTGATCCTTACCTTCTATACGTGACATCACAAAAGCGTGACATTAGACCAACACAATAAATGTGGCACACGTATGTGCAGACTTTCTCCCACTTTGTCTTGATTTGAAATCTGATTATGCCAACTGCATATATGAACCTAAAAAGAAAAGAAAATGCCCTAAAAAAAGAAACAAAATACCAACAAAAAAAATCCATAAATGTTTAGCTGATGGAACAGCTCCCTTAACTTTTATTATTTTGCGTCCATAAACTTTTGGCCACATTATTATTTAGCCTCTTTCTTTGTTTGCTACCTACAACATTTAGAAACTTTGCTTACACTTTAAAACTTGCATTTTGTTTGATAGACTTATGCTCTTACTTTTCATTTTGTTAACTTTTATACTTTTTGTCATCTTTCAGCTTCTCTACTGGTGTGTACTGCACAAAATCCTCAGAGCCCACAGTGGCTGGGCTCTCCCTGTCAATGTTTTTGTCTATTTTCTTTATTTCCTTTGTGAGTTTCCTTTCATACTTCTTGCCTGCTTTCTTTCCTCCTTCCATCCTTTCACCCTTGCTTCTTTTATTCCTCCCATTCTTCTCTCTCCTCCCCCTTACCTTTTTAATCTTTCCTTATTTCATTCTTTACTTTTATATTTCTTGCTTTGTTTCCTTTCTTTCCACTTTCCTTTCAATTGTATGTTCCTTTTTACTTCATTCCTTATTTTTTCCCTTTCTATCAGCTTTTCTGGTTTTGTCTTCTTTTTCTTTTGTAATTTTCTTTCAGTCCAACATTTTTTGTTTGGTTCCACCTTTATATTTTTAAATGCACTACCAATTCATTATTGAGAAACTTCTCAGCGATCTTTGGCAGTGTATTTGCTCTTCCAACCTTTTTGGGTTGTGCCTACTGTAATAACAATAGTTTTCCTGCAAATTTAAATGTTGTGGCCATGTCTTGGTGCACTAGTCCTTAACATTTTTAGTTTCACCAATATTAGAGTATAAAGTGATGGTTTATTTACAACATTAACGATGTTGTACTATCAGTCAACAGGCAAACAGGCTCCTGAGTGACCAAAAATCAGGATAATGAGCACTGTTTTTTTATTGATATTCATTTGTACCTTATTAATACTTTGATAACTGTCAATTAAATTATAAATTAAGATAATTTAAAAAAAATGCAGGGAACAGAATCACACCTCAAAAACCTCTTTAGCCTCCTATTTGGATGTTACTGATTTCACCAGGCAGTTACATATACAGACATAGCCGTAACCAAAACAGGGAAATTCAACACTATCATAATGAATTCATGAAGAGTGAAATAAAATAAAATGGAAGTCTAAGAGAGACAGATGAGGTACAACAGGAGAATCATAATAACAAAACAACCAAATGGAAAGATTTTGCAGTGGTTACATAAATTAAACCTTCAGTCCCAATTTAAACCTTTCACCTACCATCATCCACAAGGATTTCATTCTATCTCGAATCTTAGTCAGAATCAGCCCATAAATAATAGGGTTGAGTATAGGTGGGATTAGGAGAAACTGTATGGCCATGAAGTTCTTCACACTCTGTGGCACAGATGCTGATCCATACCTCGAGTACATGACATCAAAAAGCACAGCAACTGAAACATTAAACAAACACAATAAATGTGGCACACATGTCTGTGTAAACTTTCTCCTGCCCTCTCTGGATTTTAAAGCTGATTTTATCAACCGCACATATGAACCTAAAATGAAGAGACCAACAGCTGTATAGAAGGAAATAACAAACAATCCAAGAATGTTGTTAGCTGTTGTTGAGCTACAAGCAAGTTTAACAACTGTCCAGTTCTCACAGTAGATTTTCTCTATGTGTGATCCACATAATTTCAGTGGCGATGTCAGAGATACAACCATAAGCTCACAGCACAAAGGTACAAGCCAGGACAAAGCAACTAACATAGCAGTCCTTCTCACTGACATTACAGAGTGATACTCCAGTGGTCGACATATGGCCACATACCTGTCATAAGCCATCAGAGCTAAAACAGAGTAGTCAACCAATGCATAGGAGTAAATAATGTGGATTTGCAAGAAGCATCCAACATATGATATTACATGAACATCAGACAGAAGATCAAAAGCAAATTTTGGGAAAAAACCTGCAGTTCCATAAAGTTCATTAATAAACAGGTTACACAAACAGATGTACATAGGTTCATGGAGGTTCTTATCCAGGATAATAGTTAAGAGACACGTTTATGACCAGAATGACAAAGTAAGTTAATAAACTGAGAGAGAAAAGTGTGACTCTGTAGTTGACTGTTGCATTGAAGCCAGAGAGTGAAAATATTACTATATTAGATGTATTGCTCATTTTATAATAATTCTCCAAAAGAATGCAGTCACACTGATAAACAGTATTTAGAAGTCATGATGCAAGCTAAAATGATCATTGTTTGTTAGTGTTGCACACAGGTGTGTGTCATGTTGTTAGAGAAGACAGTCTCTCTTTAAATGCAGGTGTGTGATAGAGAGAGAGTTAAAGTTCTGACGTCATGCCTGAATTAGTCTCTGTTCTCCTTCTGTTAGCCAATACAGTTTCTTCTTGATTAATTCTTTCAACAATCTTAAAAAAATAGCCTTCTGTTGGGATCCGTTTTATTTTATTATGTATTATATTGTAAAGTTGCCATCAATTGCATTTATAACTTGAGACCATTTTTTATTTTAATTGTGTTTAACAATGGTTACTTTGTTAGCATACAATAAACAACAGCTCCACTGTCATTGGTTTCAACCATGTCCATAATATTCACTCACACTGACAGTGATGTTAGTCTTAGTACTAAAAAGAAAAAAACATAAGGGGGGGGTGGGTTATTTACATAAATGAGTTCAGAAATGTTTGGAAGTCATAAACACAAACACAACATCCAGGTGCAAGCTACATAGCTTTAGTTTTGCTGATATGTGATTATAAAATTAGGGAGAGCTTTTAGTCTAGCATGGAGTTCCCCATGCTTGCCTTGCTTGCATCTCTGTCTCCAGGTTGCTCTCCTGATTTCAGCCTGCTTGCTTGTGCCTGGTGCTCCAGGGACTCCCTGAGGGTGATGGTGGTTGTCGTTGTTGCAGGAATGGACAATGAGTTGTAGCTCCTGTGGTATGAAACCAGTAAATTCCCAGTGGTTGTGTGAGTTGGCGATATCCAGCAATACCTCTCTGTTGTATGTTAGCAGTGTATGACATTTGTGCACTGCAGAAAAAGTGAAAAACACAGAAAAAAGAAGATGTTTTGTTTTACCGTAGACTTATTAGTCCAATCCCAGTGTAAAAGACATCACCAATCTCTACAGTCAACATTTCATTTGGTCCCGTAATTTGATTTTGATTGATTGATTGAT
>NW_018128586.1:0-1541 GCF_001952655.1 Monopterus albus
GGTGCCTTCAAGATGCCGCTGGAGCACTTTGACTATCTGATGATGCCATTTGGCCTCACCAATGCCCCGGCGGTTTTCCAGGGGTTGATTAACGGTGTCCTCCATGACTTTCTCAGCCGCTTTGTATTCGTTTATTTAGATGACATTCTCATTTACTCTTCCTCCCTCACAGAGCATATCCAGCACATCCGCTTAGTCCTCATTCGACTCCTGGAAAACCGCCTGTACATCAAAGCAGAGAAGCGCATCTTCCATGCCACCTCAGTGGCGTTCCTGGGGTTCATCGTTGAACAGGGAAGGCTCCATCCAAAATCTCTGCTGTCACCAATTGGCCCATTCCCACCTGTGTGAAGGACCTGCAACGCTTCCTGGGCTTTGCAAACTTCTACCAATGCTTCATTAAGAATTACAGCACAGTGGCTGCCCCTTTACACAGCTCACCTCAACCAAGGTGAAGTTTGCATGGTCCAGGACAGCAGAGCAGGCCTTCCAAAAACTCAAACACCGGTTCACCACTGCTCCCATACTCCTCCAACCCGATTCCTCATGGCAGTTCGTGGACGAGGTGGACGCATCAGACACTGGGGTAGGAGGGGTCCTCTCTCAGCGGTCCGAGGGAGATAATTTATGAGCCAGGATCAACCTTCGAGAGAAGGCCGAATGGAACTACAATGTAGGTAACTGTGAACTACTGGCTGTCAAACTAGCATTAGAAAAGTGCCGGCACCTCCTCGAAGGTGCCAACCAACCGTTTTTAGTCTGGACCGATCATAAGAACTTGACCTACCTCCAGTCTGCCAAAAGACTGAACCCCAGGCAAGCGAGGTGGGCCTTGTTATTTGATCGTTCCGGGTTCACCCTCTCCTATCGGCCAGGGTCCCGTAATCAGAAACCGTATGTACTCTCACGTCAGTTCAGCCCATCTACCACTGAGCCTCCTCCTGAAACCATCTTACCTGCCTCCTGTGTGGTGGCCTCTGTGACATGGGAGATCGAGGATACCATAAGGAAGGCCCAACAACACAAACCCAATCCTGGGATGGGGCCACCAGATAGATTATTTGTCCCCCAGGCTGCTAGGGCCCAGACCCTCAGCTAGGCCCACGCCTCCCGGCTAGCATGCCATCTGGGGGTGCATTATTTCTAGTGGCCCACCCTAGAAAAAGATGCCAGGGAGTATGTGGCAGCCTGTGCTCCCTTGTGTGCAGTCAAAACCCCTCCATCAGTGATCTGCGGGCCTCCTTCAGCTGCTGACCATGCTCAGCTGGCCCTGGTCTCACATCGCTCTAGACTTCGTCACTGGGCTACCTTTCTCCCAAGGTAACACAGTCATTCTTGCCATTGTTGACCACTTTTCCAAAGCTGCCTACTTCCTCACACTACCACAACTCACCACACCCCTTGACATGGCCCAGCTCCTGGTTCAACACGTTTTTTGTATCCACGGCACCCCCATAAACATTGTTTCTGACAGCGGTTCACCGTTCACATCACATGTCTGGTCCACTTTCTACACAGCCATCGGGGTTCTTCCTTGTCTA
>NW_018128586.1:2418-3689 GCF_001952655.1 Monopterus albus
ACCAAGGTGAAGTTTGCATGGTCCAGGACAGCAGAGCAGGCCTTCCAAGAACTCAAACACCGGTTCACCACTGCTCCCATACTCCTCCAACCCGATCCCTCATGGCAGTTCATGGACGAGGTGGACGCATCGGACACTGGGGTAGGAGGGGTCCTCTCTCAGCGGTCCGAGGGAGATAATTTATGAGCCAGGATCAACCTTTGAGAGAAGGCCGAATGGAACTATGATGTAGGTAACCGTGAACTACTGGCTATCAAACTAGCATTAGAAAAGTGCCGGCACCTCCTCGAAGGTGCCAACCAACCGTTTTTAGTCTGGACCGATCATAAGAACTTGACCTACCTCCAGTCTGCCAAAAGACTGAACCCCAGGCAAGCGAGGTGGGCCTTGTTATTTGATCGTTCCGGGTTCACCCTCTCCTATCGGCCAGGGTCCCGTAATCAGAAACCGTATGTACTCTCACGTCAGTTCAGCCCATCTACCACTGAGCCCCCTCCTGGAACCATCTTACCTGCCTCTTGTGTGGTGGCCTCTGTGACATGGGAGATCGAGGATACCATAAGGAAGGCCCAACAACACAAACCCAATCCTGGGATGGGGCCACCAGATAGATTATTTGTCCCCCAGGCTGCTAGGGCCCAGACCCTCAGCTAGGCCCACGCCTCCCGGCTAGCATGCCATCTGGGGGTGCATTATTTCTAGTGGCCCACCCTAGAAAAAGATGCCAGGGAGTATGTGGCAGCCTGTGCTCCCTTGTGTGCAGTCAAAACCCCTCCATCAGTGATCTGCGGGCCTCCTTCAGCTGCTGACCATGCTCAGCTGGCCCTGGTCTCACATCGCTCTAGACTTCGTCACTGGGCTACCTTTCTCCCAAGGTAACACAGTCATTCTTGCCATTGTTGACCACTTTTCCAAAGCTGCCTACTTCCTCACACTACCACAACTCCCCACACCCCTTGACATGGCCCAGCTCCTGGTTCAACACGTTTTTTGTATCCACGGCACCCCCATAAACATTGTTTCTGACAGCGGTTCACCGTTCACATCACATGTCTGGTCCACTTTCTACACAGCCATCGGGGTTCTTCCTTGTCTATCTCCCGGTTACCACCCACAAACCAATGGCCAAGCTGAATGGATGAACCAGGAGCTGGGAAACGCATTCCACGCCTGATCGCCCTCCCAGTCTCCACCAGCCAGGTCGATGTACAGTCCTACAAACTGCCTCCATTCACTACCAACCTCTATTCTGTCTCCTCAGTCTGGTCCAT
>NW_018128586.1:7540-12092 GCF_001952655.1 Monopterus albus
AGAAGTGAGTGTAGGAATTCAGACAGTAGAATTTCCTCCATCTTTAGGAAGCTGCTTTTCCCATTGGAGCAGAAAAGATGCAGGAGGAGGACGGATGGATAGATGGACCAATAGAACAGCACGAGAGGACCGGACCAGCCTACATGGGCACATTTGAAATTGTATAAAATGGACAGAGGAGGAGGAGGACAGTGTCCCTTCTCGTCCTGAAGACGAGTTGAACGGTTTTGCTGTTGAGGTCAGGGCTTCAGACATGACTGCTCTGTAAATTGCTTTATTCGATGGTCTATTTAGTTATGATAATAAATGTTTGAAAATTGATATTTGATTCCGATTATTCTTCATGAAAGAACACGCTGCAAATCATATTAGTTTTCAACAATATAATGTAATTCACCTGATACATTCCAGTGGCAGTGGTTTGTGCATGTAGGTATCTTGTCTGTCTTTCCGGCTGCTGTGGAAAGAGAAGCGTCCTCCCAGTATAATGTCTCCATCCTTAGATATTTGTGGGTTCTCAGGATCCCCTCTCTGCCAGCACACCAGCTCCTCAGCCTGAGAGAAAGACACCACCAACAACAGTTGTAAAAGTGCCCAGCCCTGCTCTGCCCACCTCTGTGTGGACGTCATACTGTCCATTTGTCCATTTGTGCCACACTTAACAGCCCTGCCTAAGCTTCCGTCTGCCTGAGAGATGGCTGAGTTATTGTCCCTAAATGACTTTTGACTTCATCCTGGTAGACATGGTGTCAGACCGTGGCCCTCAGTTCATCTCTCAAGTGTGGAAGGCATTCTGTTGGGCCCTGGGAGCTAAAGTAAGCCTGTCTTCCGAGTTCTATCCCCAAACCAATGGGCAGGTTGAGCGCCTCAACCACGATCTGGAGGCGGCTTTGCAGTGTGTCACTGAGTCCATACCTGCAACATGGAGTGCCCATCTCTTATGGGTTGAGTATGTACAAAATACCCTAACCAGTTTGGCCACTGGATTCTCACCCTTTGAGGTGTCCCTGGGATACCAACCCCCACTGTTCCCTGCAGAAGAGGCTGCAGTGCCCTCAGTCCAATCTCACCTTCACTGGTGCCGTAAGATTTGGAAGGAGACCAGGGCTGTCCTCAACATACAGTTGGTCAGAATAAACAAGGAACAGACCGTCAAAGAAGACCAGCCCCCACTTAGCAATCTGGGCAGAAGGTATAGCTCTCTTCTGAGCATGTTCCATTAAAGGTTTCCTTGAGAAAGTTGGCTCTGCATTTCTTGGGTCCCTTTATGATTGACAAACTCATTAAGAAGAAGAAGAAGCTTTATTTGATTGTCATTGTAACATTGTGACATGTACAACAAAATTTTGTTTGGAGCCAAGGGCCCCAGGCTGCTATGTGCATACACGCCACCATCACAGGTAACTTGGGGGATCAGTGTCTTGCCCAAGAACACTTTGACATGTGGACTGCAGGCACTGAGATTTGAACCATCAACTTTCCAGTTGGGAGACGACTGCTCTCCCCACCGCACCACTGTCGTCCCCTTCTATTTTTATTACCAGTGTCTTTGTACAATAAACTTCTTAAAAGTTTCCAAAGTTTGAGTCTTGCATTTGAGTCCAGAACCATTGGTCTTAACAGTTCCAGCCAGCCAGAGGTCACCAACTGACAGACTCCTGACCAGTCAGGAGAAGCCAAGTGCCTGGGCTGGCAATGGCTACTCAAGTTATCGCCTCCCTCAACAGAGAGAGAATCAGAAGAAGAAAGTTGAACCTTCAAATTGTGTGTCTCATCCATCTCTCATCTGTGTTTTTGTATTTTGTCTAAAATTCCTTTTTATTAAATCTTATACTCACATTGTCACAAATAGTTTTTAAAATGTTTATTTAGCAATATACAGTGATTTTGGTAACCCAGTAGACAAGTTCAGCATGCCAAATTTGAATAATCTTCGGCCAAAGTTTTTGCAAACAGAGTTTTTAGTAGCAAGGTCAAAAACCCAGTTTACTTAAGATGAATTATTTCTTAAGCTTTGAAGACGCCATCAGAATTCTCCTGTGATGATCAGTTTAATTTAGACATGTTTTTTCCTCAAGACATCGCCAAGAGCCACAAACACAGAAAGGCTCTGGCAAAACCAACTTCAGAGCAAATACCCGGCCACCACTGGGAAGCAGCTTTAGCTGAGCAAGCCAGCCAAATATGGCAATGACAGATTTGTCCTGAGGCTCAGCTCAGGACCATCTTTGAACTCCAGACCCCATTTGACTTTGCCCTATTTTTTCTCTCTAAACACCAGAATTTAAATTTTAAATTTATGTAGTTTTAGACAATTTTAACTGGTTCTTCCACCATTGCAAACAACAGACAATAAATCAGTAATTCCTCCAGCTAACCACTGATCCTATCTTTGTTACAAATGCGCCATTTTTTTTTACATTTTTCATCCTGATCATTTTCCCTTTTGTACATATTCTAAATAAATTAATTTAGCTTATAACTGGCTTTATTATGTTATCTTTTCTTTTTTATTTACATGGGTCAATGTCCTGAAAACTCCAAAATTTACAATGATACTGAATTCATTACTCTGATTTAAGCAAATTCATCAATAGTCTGATAAAACTATAACTATCTGGTGCCTTGATTATAACGAAGTATGATTATGAAAATGTATTTTAATATTTAAAGTGTTGCCATTTCTGCTACAATATATATTCATTATAAGGTTTCATATAACAGAACTACACATACACTAAATTGTTGTATATACAGCATGTGCATATATGATGATGTTCAGCAGTTTCCAGGTACTGCAACAGATAGGATCAGAGCAAACCTAAAATGCTTACCTTAAAACAAACACATAAGAGAGAGAGAGAGAGACAATGATGAGGCTTGGAGCTGTCCCAGGCTAGTAAACGGAATGAATAAAAGTATAAATACTCTCATTACTTGAGTAGACATTCTTCAATACTTTGATTACATATAAAAAGTAGAACTACTCTGATTATTTACTTGAGTAGAAATACTTGTTGACATACAGGGCAATGAAATAGACTCTCTCTCCTGTGTCAGCATAATGCTTGCGCAGTCGATTGTCTCTTATTCTCAGTGTTTCCACTCCATCACTCATTCAGCTTGCACATAGGTGCTCCTAACGTTGACAAACGTACAATCTGTTAGTGTGTGTAATATATGCTGTAGCTGCTTCTAAGTGAGATCACATCAAATGAACACATCAATATTAAGTAAAATAAAAAATGCCCACCTCAATGGCTGGCTGACTTAAAAGCAACAGTATTCCCCTAAATCTTATGATATTAAGAGGCAAAAGTCATTTGGGTCAAAGAATACTTTGGGAATTTCATAGCTATGTTTAATATTCTGAAAAACATACCTAATGAGTCTTGTATTTCCCTTTAAAATACACAAAGGTCAAAGTATAGTGTGAATAAAAAGCCCTGGCTATCCACCACTGTGACAATGGACATTTGTAACAATTAGAAATTGAGATTAAAACAGGTTCTTTTTACTGTATTCTCTTGAACCAGCCGCTGGAAATATAAATGGAACCTACCCATCATTGCTGTAGGTATTAAAACCCTAATGAAAAAGAATGGTGTGTCACAGTGATAAACGATTGTCACTCTGTAAGATTTTTCCTACAATCTAAAGTGTGAAACGATATCTCTTTTTCTTTCTTTTTTTTTTTTTTTTACAAAATACAGTTTAAATGAAGGGGTTTATCTGATTTCACTAGTACAAAGCAGTTTATACATGACAATAGTTTTTACATGGTGGGTAGAAACATGTATGTGGTGGGTAGAAATATGTATGTGATAAGAGGCTGTCACTGTGGGTCTGAAAACAAGAACACCGCTCATTTTGAATAAAAAACTCAAATTATCCAATTTATCAACACAAAATAAGGGAATATGTTACCCATCTGGAAAAATAGATAAAAACAATCATGTAATCTCTATTCCTTATGACATGTTTTACCATACATAAAAGTGTGTATGCCCACGTATGAGTCACGAGCTACTTTTAAAGCTTGGAATAAGCTCGCAGTTGTGTCTGTACAATAAATGACCAATTATGATTAATTGGAAAATAAATACAACACAAAACACTAGTATATACCCCTGCATGGGTAGCGGAACCACATGGAAGACCAGCACTTGCCTGACTGTGTTGCACCAGGGGGCCGTGGAGAGATTTTGCCAGCTATTCAGTAAATATTCTTACTATTTGCGGATGTCTGTTGCCATGCTGCTGTAGGACCCAGTCCTTGCTACCATGCTAACTCTGAGAGACGAGACAGTCTAAGTAACTTCAAAACAGTGCTGATTTATTCAAAGGATCACAGGTAAAATTAACATTACACACTCAGATATCTTGCACCTCCAAATGCTCGCAAGCAGATGTAAGATGAAAGACCCTGAACCACAATTGGCCTATACATTATAAAACCTCGGTTGGGCTAGCCCCATACTACACAGAAACGTCAACTGAGACGTCTCTCTCTCTCACCAGCTTTGCAGCTGGCTCTGGCAATAGTCAAAAC
>NW_018128586.1:17064-25844 GCF_001952655.1 Monopterus albus
GTTTTGTAGTCTACATGTCAAAGCCTTTTTTAGTAACACAGTGAACCCCAGGTTTCTCCTAGAGGCTTTCCCACTGGTATGTCTGCGATTGCTTTTGTGGGTAAATGGGAAAAAAAAGTATAAAGCTCTTTGATTGTGCTTCAATTTGTACAAAACGACCTATATAGAACCATTTAATTATGACAAACTGTGTGTAGGTTTGTTGGCTCAACAGCATGATAGACTCACTGGACCAGTTTATTACATTTTTAACATGTTTATTTGTACAAAGTAGAATTGATTTAATGAACTCACCGGAAACAGATCGAGCTACACCTTGTTGTTACACGTTTCATTACAGCTAAGAATACTATGAAGTGCATGTGCCACAGCATACACTCCTTTATAGACATTGTTAAATATAGGCATGAGTGACATATCAGTGAAGCTGTTTTGCACTTCAGTCACATCTTCATGTCCTGTACATTCTCTCTGATTCTCTGCTGATGAGTTTGACAGTTTGAACTTACAGTTAAATAAAGTCTCCCAGAACTTTGTAAATATTTCATTGCCAGATGAATTGAGTGTCTTCTCATTTAAAATGAACTCTCTCATGCCACTGACATGTGCTTTGGGGATGGACAGGCCTATGGCACCATCCAGAATGTGATGTATTTCCTTTTCTGTAGTTTGAGAATCAATGATCCATCCCTCACTTCCTACCATTGGTACCCAGTCAAGTTGTGTTGAGACAACACATGCATTAGTACATCCGTATCCATATCTGACACAAAAGCTACAATCACCTTGGAGGTGGAAGCCTTGATAATGTCAATTATCATTTTTATTTTTTCTGATGAATCTGTTCTAAAGAAAGACACAGAATACTCCAGACAGATGCCCAGCTGCTGTGCAGTTTCAGTGAATGTAGCCATGCCGTTATTGCCATAATCATTATTGCCTCTAATAGCTCCAACCCAAGTCCAACCAAAGTGCTTAACCAACTGGGCCAGGGCTCTGCTCTGATAGTAGTCACTGGGTATTGTTCTGAGGAAGGATGGGTATTTGGTTTTGTCACTGAGACAAGCACAGGTGGCATTGTGGCTGATCTACAAGAAAAACAAGTGACCTCCTAAAACAAAAATGTCAGACACAAAACCTTTACACACTCACATTTGAGCAGCTGGAATCATTGGAGAATAATCTTTATTTTAAATAAGAATAATTAACAATCTTACCCACCATAGGGGCATGAAATGGTCCAATGGTAGTAGCGATAGACATACTAGGAGTGGAAGCTGTCTCTCCCAAAATGGCCTGCACTTGTGCAGGTCTCGTACATGGTGCCTCAGTGGGTGCAGACACAACTTCAATACCATTAAACAAGGCCAGTGCAACCTTCACACTTCTGGCAATACAACTACAGGAATCATACATCTTATAACCCAGAGAGATGCCAGGTAGTAGGTCTGTGCTATTATTAATCTCCTCAATGGCAAAAATCATAGCCTGGGCAAACTGGAACCCTCTGAAATTCAGACTTGTTGCAGACAGTTTTAAATAGTTGCACTCAGATTAGTACTTGAAACAGAAACAACTGAATAGTAAATCAAAGAGCTTGAAAGCATCAGTTCACACAATATTTCATCCACTTCCCCTTTGATACTTTAAATTATATTGGTTTTTAACAATATAATTTACCTGATGCATTCCAGTGGCAGTGGTTTGGGCATGTACGTTTCCTGTCTGTCTTTCCAGCTGCTGTGGAAAAAGAAGATTCCTCCCAGAATAATATCCCCTTCCTTGCATAGCTGTGGGTTCTCATGATCCCCTGTCTGCTGGCACATTAGCTCCTCAGCCCGAGAGAAAGACACCACCAACAACAGCTGTAAAAGCCCCCAGCCCTGCTCTGTCCACCTCTGTGTGGACATCATTCTGTCGGAGAGAACTAAACCACTGAGTGGCATCACATGCACTAAAACAAAAAATAAGCTTGTACTGGTATTTATACATTTTGGATCAACATTATAAATAATCATGAAGTATTCATATTTCATCTCTCTCAACCCCAATGAGATGGGGGGAGAGTAGAGAGGTGCCCAGACTGACAAAAGAACTTTGACATAGTTTATTTTAAATGTGTTTCGTATCACAAGTGTTATCAAACAAGATTATTTTGTTATGCTCCTAGGCAAGGAAAGAGGGTTGCTAAGGGTGCTGAAGCACCCCCTAGTGGTTGATACAGGTGTTCGAACCTTGTATTCAGCAAAAAAAAAACTGTAAAAATTAAAAACCAAAAATAAAAAATAACAAATTCTGTTTATATTGTAGACATCATGGTTTAAAATAAGGGAATATTGTTGTGGAAAATGGTTTTAATTGCTTTATTTAGGAAATGATTTGTTAAGAAAACTTCCTCCTCTGGGGAGCACAATCCACAGTTTGCCAGTAACAATGGTAAACAACAAAAAACAGTGAACATTATTATTTCAAAGAAGACCAAAATTCTATGAATGGTACCATTTCCGATAACAGAGACAAAAACAGCATTACTAATACTGAAGCTGAAATAGTTAAAATTGCTAACATTAGTAATAGTATCACAGCAGCCGTCCCTGGTAGGCTAGTGGTTAAGGTGCAGTGCTCTCACCGCTGTGGCTCCGGGTCGCATACGGGTTGCGGGAGGGGGCTAAACACGTGCCAAATGTCAACATGCGAGTTGGCAGTGTGACGATTCTCTGTGGCGACAAAAAGGCAAAAGTGACTTTCTTTCTTAGTAATAGTACCACAGCAGAACTAGTCACTACAAGAGAGAACAGCAGTCGGGTCTCTTAGGATAAACAGGCCACTGCCTCTGTTTGTTGGATGTACTGAGCTCACAGGAGCTGGGGATGAGGAGCACTTTCAAGTCTTCAGATGTAAACCATGAAGGTGTCTCTTCATGCTGTGAATTTGTTACATGTTAATAGTTTTGTTTGGTTTTGAAAGCTAAAAGTCATAAATGACAATGTGGATTGTAACCAGGATCATGTTTATGTCATTAATACAAATCTAACTGAATGAAGCTTAAACAATAATTTTAGAAAACATCCAAATGTCTAGCATTCAAAAAACTAGACAGAATATTTTCTCTATGGCAAAATAGGCTGCATTTTTACATGCAAATTATAACCTATTATAAACATTCATGTACACAAAACCAGTTATGTGTGTGCTTGTATACCCGGCAGAACCCCCTACTAAAAAAATATTCTCACACGCATTGTTATACTACACAGTTTTTCCTTTTTACTATACAGTACAGATCCTATAGATGCTATCATTTTCAGTCATTAACTTCAGCCAGGAGAAGATGTCATCAGGTGGCATCCATCCTTCATCAGACATTTCAACCCAAAGCTGCCTACGTCCTCCAGATGGTGGGTCAGCAGTGATGGCCAATCTCTGCCCATCTTCTCCTGGCTTCCAGCACAACTCCTACTGCTTATTCCAGAGCCAGCTAGAGGTTATTTCCACCGCTTCCCCCATCCTGTGAGCAGCTGTCTTCCTCTGTCTCCCTCCTATTCCCAAAGCTTAGTGTCTTCCATGCCGACTGGGCTGGGAATCCCCTGCATCCGACTTCAACTGGGAATAGCCATGCTTGGTCCCTGCATTGGTAGACCACATCTTGGTACTTAGCGGCCTTCTTCTCAGAGGCCTCTTTGAAACCATCTTCCCATACAATTGTCAGTTCTACCATGATTATTATTTGCCTTCTCAGACTATATGTCCATGCTGGGCCTCAGGGGAATCTGGGAAAAATGTAGCTTCCTTCCCAGGTCAACTCTCATTTCCCATGAGAGGGTGGTCATCATTCTAGGGAGGACACAGAATAAAATCTTCCATTCAATGCTTAGTAGAACGATGGTTCAGAACTGACTAACCTCAGAGGAGTCCTTTCCCTTTGGCACAAGGCAGCCCTCTGCTCTCTTCCAGGATGTTGGGATGGTGCCTTTTGTCTATAGCTTTTGCATAATTTTCCATAGACTGTAAGCAGCTTTGGCTATCTCGTGTACACTTTATATGGTATTCCACTAGGTCCTGTGGCAGATAAGGATCAGGCTTTCTGTACCACTTCTTGGACTTCTCTCCATGTTGGTTTAATGGCGTTAAACTCTTCCTCAGGACTATCAATTTTACCAGCTCTTGGGTGTATTCTTAAGGTCGGATTCCTGAGGCTGTCATGGTGGCTTGCTTTAAAGAATTCCTCCATCACTTCCTTAGAGCTGATCTTCTTCCCAGATCTTTTCTCTTTTAGGGCGTAGGCTACCAGGCACAGGTATTTGGATCCCAAATGTAGGGCACAGACCACCAAGAAATTGTAATGCTTTATTAGTACAATAGTTCTGATGTCAGAAGTTATTGGTCAGGCTGAGGCAGGGGAATAACCAGGCAGACATATGACCCCTATTAGAGAGGAGGAGGGAGTGCACGTCCATGTCAGTGCCAATGGGAGGCTGAGTAGACACTGGATCAGAATTAAGACTTGCTCTCTGTCAGGTGTGTGTTGAACAATGAGGAATCCCCTGTGTAGGGCAGGAGGGTCGGATGAGATGCAGAGCCCAGCTCGTGGAGTTGTGGAGTTGCGTGGCAGGTCAGAGGATGAGTCGCAGGATCAGCAAGATTTTAGGGTTGAGCTCAGGGAGGAAGCCAACCCAGGCAGGCCAGGGTCGAATGGGTTAGGTGTTAGAGTCTGTAGATCTGGACAAGTGGTGATGCTTTAGGGAGTGGAGCTGTGAGTTGTACCATGGGGCAAGCCTGCTTTGTTTCACTGCTTTCTTTTTCAGAGGGGCAACAGTATCAAGTATTGTACACAGAGAGGCTGCAGTACTATCAACAAGATTATCGACTCAGGTGGGAACAAAGTTAAGGCCACCCTCCATTGTGTTGGTACATGGCACTGAAGTGAATAATGATGGAGTTATTTCCTTAAATTTGGTAGCAGCATTGTCTGATAGACATCTACTACAACAGATTTTCCCCCCACATAGTGTATAATCCATTAATGTAAATTCAAAAGTTCTTAGAAAATGGTCAGACAGATGAGGGTTTTGGGGAAAAACTATTAATACATGCTAAGCCACAGAATTTATTGTTTGACAACATTTTCAAAACATAAAAAAGGCAGGAAAATTCATTTAATAGTTATGAAATCATTACAAAACTGTCAGGAATGGCGTGTAAAGCTGCCAATATTACTTATTGTGAACTCAATTAGTAGTAAAACTCAATTGCTATCGCTTTACTGAGCACAGGTAAGAGCATACAGTGCACTAGTCCAAAAACATAATCCAAGTCCATATTAACAATCCAGGGTCAGTGCCAGCAAACTCACACAGCCAAGGAATCCAAAACCGAGAAGTCAGAAGGGAGTCTGATAGTCTAAACACAGAAAACAGTCTGAATCAGAAGGGCAAGGCAGTACTCGATGATCAATGGCAATCCAGGGTCAAAACAGTAAAAACAGGAACAAGAAAAAAATGCTGGAAAGTTTGACATGAGTTAGAACGATCTGGCAGCTTTCTGGTGGGGGAAAACTGCCTATAAAGGGATGAAAACAGTTGTAAACAATAACCAGTGATTAAACTAAAAAGTCCAAAACTACGGTGAAACTGAAGCAGGAAGTAATGCCAAAATAAAAGCATAGGAATGGAAACCGACGGGACAGAATCATGACACAAAACAGTGTACTAAGATTCTGCATTTATTTGTATTTTTTTCTGGTTTCAGTAAGATAATAAGGCAGGAAAAAACTGTTAATTGTTATGGAATCATTAGAAAATGTACTAAGCTTGTGCATTTATTTATCTATTTGGCTGAGTAGTTTCTACATGAGTCTGGATAACAAATTAATATATAAAAAGTATAAGGGCACAATAATGCATTTTACCACCATTTTTTGTAAGTTTTCAAAATGATTTTGATGCCCCTTTGTCCATCATATTCTTTTTTGTATTCTTCTCTGGTTTCAGTAAGATAATATAACATTTTGGAATAAAAGTACAAATGAGCAGTCCAAAACTGGAGGCCAGAATAGCAAATATCTCTACAGCAACACTGAACTTCCCAGGAGAGCTGACATATGCTGGAATAAAAGTCATCCAGACTGCACAGAATATCAGCATGCTGAAGGTGATCAGTTTGGCCTCATTGAAGTTATCAGGCAGTTTCCGAGCCAGAAAAGCCAGAATAAAACATAAGATGGCCAGAAGGCCTATGTACCCAAGTACAGCCCAAAAGCCTACAGCTGATCCCAGAGCACACTCTAAGATGATTTTGTCTTTGAACTGGGTAAAATTCTTAAATGGAAAAGGAGGAGAAATAGTTAACCAGAGGATACATATAACAACCTGGATGAGAGTGAAAGCCACAACACTGAGTCTCTGCTGTGCAGGCCCAAACCATTTCATCACATTACTGCCTGGAAGTGTAGCCCTGAAGGCCATTAACACCACTATAGTTTTCCCCAGAACACAAGAGATACAGAGGACAAAGGTGATGCCGAATGCTGTGGCCGCTGCAGTGAGCAGTACTCCCATAATTTCTTCATATGATAGAAACTCTGCCTCCTTTTTTACACAGGCATCTCTTCTGTCATTGGACCAGGACTCAGGGTGGCATCGCTCACAGGTGATAGAATCTGAAATATTATATGAAAGCAGATGTCAGACTGCCACATTAGATTTATTTTTGTTTTCCATGTTTACCATCTAACATGCATACATGATACGATATGATTACCAGTTAAATTTGTGAGAGCTATAATTGTATGGGTATGTTTGTAGCTTTGTATTTATTGAATGTTTTAATAGCATCTGTAATTTGAAATTCTGTTCTGAACACAACACAGTCTGCGCAAACATCCCCTGGATCTTGTCATTTTTCTATAAACCGCGTCCCTGGAATATTTGGAATACACTAGAGTTGCATGTTTTTTCTATACTGTGGCTTTAACCTTGACTTGAACACTTATTAAAACCGCCATGTAAACATGACTGTTTAAAGAATTTTGTTTTGTTGCACAATTAACTGCAAAATGTTTCATGTTACTAAACCTGTCATGTTGCTTATTTCTCCCTCTGCACATCTGATACAGTCATAGCAGCAGACAGGTTTTCCTTTCTGGAGAACTTTGCGATTTCCTGGGGGACATTTCTCACTGCAAACTGACACAGGCACCTGCATGGACAAAATGACTATGAGAAAAATGTATGGGCTCTGACTTTATAAAAGTTTTATCTTTGCAAACCTTTATTGTTAATCTTGATGCTTTGAAACTAACTGTTACATACAGTACAGAACATTTAAAATGAATCAGCTTGAAATTAGAATCAGCTTTATTGGCCAGGTGTGTCAGATACACGAGGAATTTGACTCTGGTATATCAGCTGTCATCTAAGTACAGTGATGACATGGGAGTTTACCTGTTCTGAGTTTTGTGCCCAAATAACAGACTTTGGTTGTAGACTCAGCTGTTTGTCTGCAGGTAAAGATGCATCATAAAGACCAACTGTGACAAAGTCCACAATGCCATTTTCTGTTGGCTGCCAGTTTATAATTTCATACTTTGCTGCCGGGTCTCCATTCTCATTAAAGTAAACCTCATCTCCTTCCTTGGTTTTGAACTGAATTTTTCTTATGTGCTGTAAAATCTAAGAAGACATTTTAATTTACTTAATTGTGGTAGCTGTGGTTCACCAGGTAGAGTGGTGATTCTCAGCTTCTGTAGTCCACATGTTGAAGTCTTTTTTTAGCAACAGAGTGAACCCCAAGTTTCTCCTGGAGGCTTTCCCAGTGGTGTGCGTGTGTGTGATTGCTTTTGTGGACAAATGGGTGAATGGGAAAAAGTATAAAGCTCTTTGTGCTTCAAAAAAAGCCATATATAGAACCATTTAATTATGACAAACAGCTCAAAAACATGATAAACATACTGTACTAATTTATTTTTAAACATGTTTATTTGTACAAAGAACTGATTTAATGAACTCACCAGAAACAGATCAAGCTGCACCTTGTTGTTACATGTTTCATGACAGTCAAGAATATTATGAAGTGCATGTGCCACAGCATACACTCCTTTATAGACATTGTTAAATATAGGCATGAGTGACATATCAGTGAAGCTGTTTTGCATTCCAGTCAGATCTTCATTTCAAGTACATTCTCTCTGATTCTCTGCTGCTGAGTTTGACAGTTTGAACTTACAGTTAAATAAAGTCTCCCAGAACTCTGTAAATATTGTGTTACTAGATGAATTGAGTGGCTTCACATCTAATATGAACTCTCTCATGCCACTGACATGTGCTTTGGGGATGGACAGGCCTATGGCACCATCCAGAATGTGATGTATATCCTTTTCTGCAGTTTGGGAATCAATGATCCATGACTCAGTTCCCACCCACTGGTACCCAGTCAAGTTATGATGAGACAATGCATGTAATAGCACACCCATATCCATATCTGTAACAAAAGCTACAATCACCTTGGAGGTGGAAGCCTTGATAATGTCAATTGTCATTTTTATTTTTTCTGATGAATCTGTTCTAAAGAAAGCTACAGAATACTCCAGACAGATGTTCAGCTGCTGTGCAGTTTCTGTGAATGTAGCCATGCCATTATTGCCATAATCATCGTTGCTTCTAATAGCTCCAACCCAAGTCCAGCCAAAGTGCCTGACCAACTGGGCCAGGGCTCTGCTCTGATAGTCGTCACTGGGTATTGTTCTGAGGAAGGATGGGTATTTGGTTTTGTCACTGAGACAA
>NW_018128586.1:29209-30776 GCF_001952655.1 Monopterus albus
CCAGGACACGCTGGAGGGACTATGTCTCTCGGCTGGCCTGGGAACACCTCAACATTCCCCCTGAGGAGCTGGTGGAAGTGTCTGGAGAAAGGGAAGTATGGGCATCTCTGCTTATACTGCTGCCCCTGCGACCCAGTGCCGGATAAACGGAAGAAGATGGATGGATGGATGGACAAATCAACTATCACCAGAGACTTTGTTAATCCTGGCATCCTAACTACTAGTACTGCTCAAAAGTTACATAAAAATCTGTTCTTTTGATTTCTTTATTTTAATGATTGTGTGCTGATAATTGATTGATTGTTTTTTTTATTCTTAAAGATACAAAGTTAACTATTCGTTTTTTCCCACAGAATGATCCACACATGTTTCATGTCAAACTATGTGTTTCTTAAGATTATGCATTATTCCACAATGTTGGAAGAATTGGTTGTGCACCTTTCTCCACTGCGGACTCCTGAGTCAATCAGATGAAGTCTCTGATCTGGCTGGCACACACCTATGCAAGTTACTACCCCTCCTTTGTCTTAGAGTCATGCATTTTACTTTGTTAGTCATTCAGAAACAAAGAATGAACAAGAAACTTTGAGCCTCCTCAGGGTGTGTCCCTTGTCTGCGTGCTTTTGTGTTAAATTAATCTTTTTCATTTAGACCACATGCTCACACCGCCAGAAAAAGTGTCTTTTTTATTTAGCAGTGCAGGTGGATTCTGCATTTATTCTGAAAACCAACAGGAAGTGACCTGAAATAAAAGCGTGCCAAAACTTGAACACTAAGTCTAGTAACAGTTGAGAACAGAAGTCACTTTTTGTAGCAAAGCTGAGAGCAAGTTTTAATTAAGCTGAACCTTTTGTCAAACTCACTGAAAAAAAAAATCTGTTGGATTTACTTAATTCAATAGTGGACATTGGTTGCACACAAAATGTTTGCTTTGAGAGAAAATGTCTGAATTGAGTTAAATCAACATTAACCGTTTGTGCTCAATCAATACAACTGCTTTGTACTGATACTAATGTATTAACCAAATCTGGCAGCAACACGTTTGTCCCAAGTCTTCACCTTGAGACCCTCTTGGCATGCTCAGCCCAGCTTAACTCTGGCCCAAAGAGGCTCCAAATCAGCAACAGCCAAATGACAGAACAAACCTGGTGAAGAAAATATTCTGAAGGAGAACCGGCCACCTGAGAGCGAGCCCAGAAATTTGGGGAAGACAGATTAGCTGCTCAATTTCATAATGAGACAAATAACCTGTCATCTTTGTGAGTCTTCATCCAAGTCTGACTAGACAGGATACAAGATACTGCCAGGCAGTGCCTGTAGAGCTGTGCATAGCCATATTCTTGTGGAGGCTGGGCACCAGTCGAGAGCTCCAGTCTATCTTTCATCTATTTGGCGTGGGATTGTCAAGTTGTTGCTGCCATCAACAACACCCTAAAGCCACAATACCTACACATCTTCAAATGCAGAATTTGAAAAACAAAATAGTTGGAGGATTCCATGATAGACAGGTTCTCATATTTTGCATCCTGGCACCAACTCACACATCAAGTCAAAGTGTTTATTTGTC
>NW_018128587.1:0-4837 GCF_001952655.1 Monopterus albus
AAATATTCTTACAGTTAAATATGAAACATGTTCACACATATGCCTATGAAATGCTCAACATGGGCTGGCACTCATCTCCATGCACCTGCACTTCTACATTATACTCTTTGGCATACTGTGAATTTTTCTTGTGCACTTAGTAATGGCAATGTTAGGAGCAGTGACTTCTTCACCACATGCACCTGTACCTCATCTGACACAAACACCAGCCCATTGCTGAGTCCAGCTGCATCCAGTCAACTCATTAATTATCCATTACTTTGTCTGAAGCTGGCACTATACACTAGAAACCCAGAAACAAAGCTACTTAAGATTTTAATTGTTGGAGACTCTATCACAGACTATCTGGTCCAGATCTGCACCTTGTGGTTTCCATTCAAACCACAAAGTGTTTCACATTAAATAATAATAAGGGTCCTTTGCTTGCTGCTTGAGTGACACAAGGTGAATCCGAATGGATCTAAGACATAATGACGTAATGAAATGTTTACCACAGTGCTTTGTGGGTCTCCTGGGAGTTCAGGTGTTGCAAGATGTAATGCATTGCCATGTTGATTGCATCATCCACTGAGCCACTTGCCTAGTAGGCAAACTGCAGGGGCTCCAGCAGGGGTCTACGATGTCCTTCAGGTGGGCCAACACCAGTCTCTCAAAGGACTTCATCACTACAGATGTCAGGGCAACAGGTCTATAGTCATTAAGTCCAATGATGGAGGATTTCTTAGGAACAGGGATGATGGTGGAGCATTTGAAACAGGAGGGGACTTCACACAAGTCCAGCGATCTGTTGAAGACCTGTGTGAAGATCAGCACAGGAGGTGGTCACAGAACAGCACAGTTGCAGTTGCAGAGCAGCTTCTGATGGTTTGTCTGAGGTGGTGTGGGTGAGGGGTATGAATCGCTGATTAACAAATCTACAGTAAAACACATTCAAGTTGTCTGCCAGGTCATGTTTTTTCACTGGATGGTGGGATGTTCTGCAGGCCATCATAACAGGCCTGTAGCTCTCACTTTGCTGCTTTGTTCCATCTCTTCACTGTTCTGATCACAGGCTTCGCAGCTTTAAGATTCTGCCTGTATGTCAGCATGAAATAGATGATAGATCAGAGAGACCCAAGGCTCCACAGGGGACAGAGCAATAGGCATCCTTTATCATAGTGTAACAGTGGTCCAGTGTATTTTTTTGTCCCTGGTGGGGCAACTGACGTGCTGTCTGTATTTGGGCAGTTTTTGGGTGAGGTTTTGCTTTTCATGTCTTTGCATTGTTTTGTTTCTCTTCTAACTACTTCTACAGCAGCACAAGCAATCTGGTTGTGTATCTGGGTCGCTACAGTCAAGAGCAATCCAACCCCAATGAAGTGAATAGGATGGTAACAAGGATCATCAGCCATCCCAACTACAACTTCCTTTCTAAAGACAATGACATCTGCCTCCTGAAGCTGTCCTCACCGGTGAATTTCACCAGCTACATTCTGCCCATCTGCTTGGCGGCCTCAGGCAGCACCTTCTACAACAGCACTGACACCTGGGTCACTGGCTGGGGCTACACTGGAAGTGGAGGTGGGTCATAAAGCACGTGGAGCATGTTTATTTTCAGAGACAGCATGACTACAATGTAGGGATACATATCACAGACTGTCTGTGACACCAGCGAGTTTTGATAATAAGTTTCAATATTTTTCATTACACCAACAATATATAAATGCTAGAGAAGACCAGTAAGATACATATAACTCTATTTTCTTAACCATCATGTTCTGTTGAGATTCACTTTAAACTGCCATAGGTTGCCAATGTGAAAATAACAATTTTTATGTTAACCATTGTTTTTAGGTCCTGAGCTTTTAAAATCCCAACAAAAATAATTTTACCATACCCATTTGTTTTATCATAAAATTGACAATCATTAGGATTGGTGGCTCCTCAGGCTAAAATAAAACAAAAGGTGGTCTCAGAACCAGGACAATTGGTAATTTATCAGTTTTCACAAAGATGCGAGTGAATAAGACTGAGAACTACAGGTTATTTGGAGACTCCACTTGGTTAGAGAGGAGGGCCCCAGCATGAGCTATAGCTTGTGGTATGGAGGGAGTTTAGAATTGGCAGGCAGTAGAACCAGCTGGACAGGCAGGAGACAAACTGGTGAAGAGTTGGCCTGGAGTGGAGTCATTGGTGTAGGAGCACTGGGAACCCACAGGTGAGTTGAGCAGGCTAGTGAGCGGTCGATGTGGCTGGAGCTCCAGGAACAACAGGTGAGTGGTTGGTCTGGCTGAAGCACCAGGAGTAGCAGGTCAATGGTCGGTGTGGCTGGAACACTGGGAACACAGGGGTAAGTCAAGCAGGCTACAGAGTGGTCGGAATGGCTGGGGCACCAGGAATACACTGGTGAGTGGTCGGTCTGGCTGAAGCACCATGGACAACAGGTGCTGGAGGTTAGCAGCGTCATTGGCAGATCATGAGACAGAGAGAGAGTGAGAGGCAAGGAGAGAGAGAGAGAGAGAGAGAGCTGCCATAACAAAGACAATGAAATTCAGAAAGTTGTCTTAGATATCTTGGAATAAACAGCAAAGTTAAGAAAACTGGTTTATATGTTCTATATGTAATTTTGGACAGGAGCATTTATCTCTTTTGTTTGACAAAATGTAAATATTATTATTATTAAGCTTTATTTTTTCCAAAAAAGTGAAACTACTTACACCAAGTTTTGGGGTCAAATTGACCCCAAAGAAACCGCACTATTGGAAAAGGTACATGCTGAGTAATACTAACCAAAATCCAAGCGCCTTTTACCAGAATACTCTTACATCAGGTAAACTAATATATACAAATTTAATTATTACTTGTCACAGGCAAACTAACTGCTGTTAACTACAACATTATAGGGCTTGTCATTTCATTTGGTGTTTTGATGATGGTGGTGTGTGGAGGTCCAAAATTTTCCACTGGTGTTCAACTGGGTTGACATCTGATGAAAGTCATAGCATATGAATTACATCATTTTCAAACTCATCGAACGATTCAGTGACCCCTTGTGCCCTATGGATAGAGGCATCTGTCCCATCAGGACTGAAATGTTTCATCACAAGATAAGGTGATCATCAATCTGAACACTGGATGAGTGGACCCAAATTGTGCCAAGAAAATGCTCCCAGAGCATAACAAAGCACTACAGGGGTCAAGCATTCAGGATTTTCACCTGTGTTTTAGCCATCACTTTCTTGTGCCTCAAAGACAGTGGACCTATGTGTTTTATTCATTACAAAGTCAACTCTCATCTAAGAGAAACAATGATTATTGCATAAAAGAGGAATATTTGTTTTTCCCTTTTTATATATGAAAGATGGCGGCGCAAACAAACGCAGCGGCCCCCTCTCAGCGCGAGCTTGTGTTTACATCAGCAATGTTTGGTGTCAGGATGCTACTATTGTTCATAAGCACTGTTCTCCGATGGTGGAGTTTATTATCAAGTGTCAGCCTTTCTATTTATGTAGGGAGTACTCAGTAGTTCTGTTGACTGTAATATACATTCCCCCCACTGCTAACACCAGCGATAGGAGTGAGGCACTAAATGAACTCTACCAGGGCATCAGTGAAAAATAGTGCACCCAGATGGATTCCTCATCACAGCTGGGGACTTCAGTCACGGGGTCTTAAAGGTTTTACTGCCCAATCTGCACCAACATGTGGACTTTCCGATGAGAGGAGACAACACATTAGACTTTGTCTACACCGCATGCAAGGGAGCATACAAAGCCTCCCCCTTCCCCACCTGGGTTTCTCTTCTCACATCACTGTCATGCTGAGACCTGCATACAGATCCAGAGTGAAAGTCACCGGACCAACACAAAAGGAGGTACATGTGTGGCCGGAGTGGGCTTCTTATGCTCTGAAGGACTGTTTTGACACTACAGACTGGGACATTTTCAAACAAGCAGCCACTCACAACAATCATATAGACATAGAGGAATACACATAGGCTGTCACTGCATACATCACAAAATGCATTGATGATGTCACCTACAGCAAAAATATCACTGTTCGTGCCAACCAGAAGCTCTTTGGCAGCTTTGAAACACAGAACAACACACCAGCACAGAAGACCACCCCTCCCCCAGGCGAGCAGGTTGTGTGTCTGTCCGCAGCCAGTGTGAAGACCATCTCCAGGTTCAACCCACGCAAGGCAGCTGGACCGGATAACATACCTGGTCATGTTTTAAAGGACTGTGCTGAGGAGCTCAAGGATGTCCTCACGGACATCTTTAACATCTCTCTGAGCCAAGCGGTTGTTCCCATGTGCTTCAAAACCGCCACAATAATTCCAATTCCAAAGAAGCCCCACCCAACCAGTTACAATGACTATCAGACTTCAACTATTATGAAGTGCTTCGAGCGGCTGGTCATGCAGAATATCAGGTCCATCCTTCTTCCCTCTCACGACCCATTTCAGTTTGCATACAGGTCAAAGAGGTCCACGGAGGATGCCATTACTGTTGTTCTCCATCCAGCCCTCACCCACCGAGATTCAAAGAACTCTTACGTGTGAATGCTGTTCCTAGACTTCAGTTCTGTTGCCTCCTATATCTCTGTGGGCCTTGCTGCCGAGCGACGATCGTTGGTTGGGGTCCATATCAAGTGCCTGGGTCAGTGAAGCGTGGGCGCTTGTTCCTGTCTGCATACCTCGGCGCTGGGTTCCAAGCACGCTCTCCAGCCCGGAGCCAGCATTCACCTATACGAGGTGGGCGGCTTGCCGTAACAAGTTCAGCATTCAACACAATCATTCCCCAGCAGCTTACACAGAAACTTGGACACCTGGGACTCAAAAACTCTCTCTGCAACT
>NW_018128587.1:5495-7977 GCF_001952655.1 Monopterus albus
ACTCCTGCCTTCAGGGAGAAGGTATTGGAGTCTTCAGGCCCACTCCACTAGACTTACAAACAGCTTCATCCACCAGGCTGTGAGGATGCTGAACACTGTTCACTACCTCCCCCCTCTGCCCCTGGACCATAACTCACCACAGAACACAAAAAGATATAGAAAGGCTACCCCCGCTGTTTGCTCAAACTCAATATATCCCCCCTTTTGTTATATTATATGTAAATCTGCTGCTGTTGGTCATTTGCAGTACTGTCTATGTATACCTCATATGCTATTTGCATCTCAACACCAACGCCCTGGTGATGATGCTGAACCATCTGACAATCTCCTATTATGGTTTGCACTACTGTCATTGACTGTACACAGTTTTGAGTAACAGTTTATTTGCTGTACCTTTTAGATTTTCCTAATTACATTAATCCAGTTCTTATTCTATTTTTATTCTACTTTTTTCTGTTTTAGTTCCTAAATATTATGGCACCCAAAACGTATTTTGATTTTCTGTATGTCCTGCACATATGGTGAAATGACAATAAAATCCTTGAACCTTGAACCTATATTTGCCCCACCCTAATGAGAAGTAAACAGTTTTCTTGGGGATAGCCAGATTCTCATACTCCCCCTAGCCATGGGAGAATTCCATAATTCAACCATTTTCAGGGCCCTCATTTGTGCATGACAGGGAATCTGTATATATATGCTATGTGTCAGAGCTCATGTATTCCTGTGTATGTGTGTGTGTGTGTTTGTGTGTTCCGGGAAGGTAAGATGGCTCTACAAACCCAAATGGATGTAGGCGAACATTTTTGTTTTGATCAATATAATTTTTTACATCAACCAGAGACACAAAACATCAGCACATGATGGAGTTTATCACTGGGGTTGGTTTGTCCCCACACATGCTTGATTACAGAAAAGTCAAATCAAACAAAATCATTTTTCTGCGAAGATTTCATAGAATGAGGAAAAGTCATGAAGGCTCATGATAAAAACATTATATGATTTTTAAACAGCTCAAGTGGCTCTGGGGTCACATTGAGCCCAAACAGAAGTCAAGGGTTAATATCCTGAATTTGAATGAATGCCTTTAGGACAATGGTATAGGAGACCATTATTATTTTTGTCTATGACTTGTTTTATGTCACTTTTTATGTGTTTTGGTCAACCAAAGATAACTTTCAAATTTAGTGAACAATAATGTTTTATTCTGTTTATAATCCATTCTAGAGCTTCTTACCAAATCGGATTGTTTACATCCCAAACATTCAACAACTCTAATGGATGTATTTTCATCTAAAATGCTTTATGATGAAGAAGATTTTCTAAATATTTTCACTTATATATTTCACTAAATATTTTTTACATCTGAGTTTGGTTGCTGCCAGGCTTCTTCTTCTTCTTTACCTCTGGTTTACAGGTGTAAACAATTGAGTGCTGATTAAAGTAAAAAGTCCAAAACTAAGGTGAAACAGGAAGTAATGTCAAAGTAAAAGCAGGAGAACGGAAGTCGACGGGACAGAATCATGACACAAAAGAGTGATTGACTTGTAAGAACATTGCTCCACAGCACTAGTAGTGGTCAAAACCTCCACAGGTGACCTTCAAATCAAACGGGTTCATTTGCCTGGATGGAGGCATTTATGACAATGAAAAGGTTTTTAAACAAATTTTGAACATTTCTTGAAAATTCTTTAACAAACTTTATTGATGTAAACAGCAAAAACAACATCAGAAGATTAATAATAACAGTAGTTTTCAATTGGATTTCAAGTCCCTGTCTTTGACAGTGGGAGCAGAGGCAAGTCATTTATTTTTGAATGTTGATGGTGGCCCTGTCCTTTGGTTTACAGTTGAAATTCCTGTTCATAGCGATAACTGTCAAATGTATAATTGTGTATAAATGTCAGTATCATTATCAGTAGTCCATTTTGTGTGAAGCCCTGTGCTGATCAAGCTGAATTTGTGTCTTGTTAGTGCCCCTTCCCTCACCACAAAACCTAATGGAGGTGGAGGTGCCAGTTGTGGGAAACAGACAGTGTAACTGTGAAAATGGAGTGGGCAGTATCACAGACAACATGATGTGTGCTGGGTTAAATGCTGGAGGGAAGGACTCCTGTCAGGTGATCATTTTTACACCTGTTTGTGTCAGATCTTACCTCCTGCAGAGATTGCTTCTCCTAAATGTTGCTCTCTGTAAAAGGGTGATTCTGGTGGTCCACTGGTGAGTAAGCAGAGCAGTCGCTGGATCCTGGCTGGAGTTGTGAGTTGGGGATACGGTTGTGCTGATCCTAATTTACCAGGAGTCTACACCAGAGTGTCCCAGTATGAAAACTGGATCAACAGCCAGATCACAGGCGACCGGCCAGGCTACGTCACCTTCAAGTCCAATGGAACTGACGGTGACCTCAGCGTCACCTGTCCGAACCTGCCGCCACCTCTGACCACACCCCCTTCAACAACCGAACGTGAGTTCCTGCCATGT
>NW_018128587.1:22563-30765 GCF_001952655.1 Monopterus albus
TGTTATTTTCTCACAAACTGCTGATTCTGGTTGAATAGAATAAACCTGTATGTTGTTGCAAAACCAAGATGCAAATTAATTTATTTCGAAACTAATTATTATGTTCAGGATTATATAACCTTTAGCAGACAAATGAGGTGTCATTCTTATTTGGAAGTGAAAACAAAGGTGTCCTTTACACCAATCAGCCACAACATTATGATCACCTGCCTAATACTGTGCACAGGAGTCAGTGTGGCAGTTGATTGGCACTCACAGCACATTTTGTGTGACTCTGTTTGCTATCATAATTATATTGTCTGAAAGAGCACAGATTTGTGATCCATCACATTTGGCCCTTGTCAAAGTCACTCAGATCCTTATGCTTGCCCATTTTCCTGCTTCTGACATATCAACTTCAAGAACTGACTGTTTACTTGCTGCCTAATATATCCCACCCCTCTTCAGGTGCCACTGTAACGAGATAAAGTTATTCACTTCACCTGTAAATGGTCCAAATGTTATGGCTGATTGTTGCTTTGTCCTACTCTACTTAACTAGAGCACAAAATGTTACAGAATAATGAATCACTGATTATAATTGACATTTAGAATGGTGTAATCTTTGTTCCCATTTAGAAGTTTGGCAACCTGGGTTTGTAAAAACCTGTCTGATAGCTCTTGTAAATGTCAGCAGTTTGGTTGGTGAGTAAACTGTTAATAAGAATAATAAAAACCAAAACAGGAACACAGACGTACAATTTAAGAAGAAGCTACAGATTTGGCAATTTAAGAAGATGTTAGTGATGTGACCAATATTAGATAATAAATAGGTTTGGATTGTAGATGAGCTGCCACCATCACCTCTGTCATCATAAGTAATCTTCATGATTCACAGGAAGTCCTGAATCTCATAAAATCCAGTTACATCTTTAACTATCTGATTCCAAATATTTTTCTCAACATATGCCATGGGAATAAAACTCACATTTGTAAATAAGGTGCCCTGTCTCTGCAGTTGTATTTAAGAAGCTTTTGTTCAGATTTAATTCTTACTTCTGTATTTATATTGTATGGGTTGTTTTTCTGTTGTGCATGTACAATATTGGTTTTCAGATGAAAGCGTTGATAAAACCAAGAGTTTGAGTCAGTAGATTCTAATTGAGTTTGATTTCTTAATGCGATGCCAAATCTATTATATGATGAACTGCATGGCTGGTTGATGTTGTTGGCATGCTTTACCTCTGCAGCATCTGGTTGATCTGTGGCACTTGATAAATTGCCTGTTTGGCTGCCACAGCTGTTCAAACTTAGTACGTTGTTCACAGATGAGACATAACACTTTCTATAATAAGCCAAGGATATAGTTCTCCAGATTTTTTTACGGCCTATGGCGATTTATCATCCTGAAGAGGTGATTTAACAGAACAGTTTGGTTTGAAATGTTGCTTATTTATCTGGATCTCCATTATCTTCCACAACAGTGGTTGCTAGTTTTCATGGTAGGGATGCATATTTCAAGAAAATTTCTTAATTAATCGGCCACGTTGTAGTCTATTAACATCCTTCTTATTCGGGGCAGATCATATTACTGCTGCATAATATATGGTAGAATCATCAGCATTGATTACAATGGAAGATTAAAACAAGGCAAATCATAAGTAACAGGAATTACTTCTTTCATGGTTGTCTTCGTAGTCCAGTCAAATGACTTTTGACCTTTGGCCACCAAAATCTAATCAGTTCATCTTTGAGTCCTAGGTATTCCTTGTATATCTCGTTAAGAATCGCACAGACAGACAGATGGACAGGCAACCCAAAAACATAAGACCTCCAGGCTGTGGCTCTCGCTGGCCCAGAATAAAAATCGAGTGGACCCAGGCAGCTACCCAGAAGCAAGACACAGTAAGTGGGCTGGCTGATGATATTGTATATTTCTCTGATTTGCCAAATCATCCATCAGAGCAGTTTAGTCTGGTACCCTTTGGGTTGTCCAGAGGATGCACCTGCAGGGCCACATCCTTTAAAGTTTTTAGTCCCTGAACTGGGATGCAGCTAGTGTATAGTAGCTAAGCTACCATGCAGTGTTGCCATATGAAATATGTCCAGTAGCCTTTAAAACAGTCCAATTTCTTATTTCTATTTAAGAGGAGCCCTGTCAGTCTCCATAATAGTAATAGGGGTCATAGGAGGAGGGGTCAGGCCATTTGCAATATAGCCTAACAAAACTGCTGAAATGGTACAAAAAGTTGCTCAAATTTTCACAAATCCAATTTTTATTTTCTGTGTCAAATAAAGAGTATCTCAACTGATCTGTCAATAGTAGTTTCATTGTGTTTTAACTGTTCTGTGCAGCAACTTCAGCAAGAATCCTACATGAACATGTGGGAAACTGAAATGCCACGCAACAATGACGTGTTGCACCTTGGCTTCATAACTGCACACAACCTGTAAACGTGAACCCAGGATGGCAGCGCGGATCACTGATGTATTGTGTTCCCATAAACCCTGAAAAACCAGTTTAAGAGGGGTTACTGGTTCAATTAGTGCCTCAGGTACTGTGTTGCTTGAGGTCATGAATGGGTAATTACTATTACAATGCTTTTATTGTATTGAGTTGGCACCAAGCAGAGTGGATAGTGGCAATAAGGCTGAAACCATACATTGATTAATGACTTAGTCAATGAAAATTTATGTTCCTTTAATTTGAAAACTGATTAATGAGCTTAAGCCATTTGTCAAGCAAAATGAATGTTCCATAATTTTAATAAACTTAATATTAAAGGATTTTGGTCTGTTAGTTGGGTAAAGTAAGCAAGATATCATAAGATACTTTGGCCTACAGTAGGTGTAGATCTTTAACAATGTTCACAGCAAAGTTCAGGGATGTATGTTTATTGTCTGTTGCTGTTTGAGGTTTTCGTTTACAATGTTGGTTTTATTTATTTTAATTAAAAGGAAAAATAAAATCAAAAGGTACACATATAGTGCTCTTAATAATAACCTGTGAGGTGCAGTACTTTTCAGAAAATATGTACTGCCCCTTTATCTCTGATAGTTTGTGTTAGATGATTTATTGTAAATAGTCTCACTGGTTTTTCCACCTCTGGGTTGTTCTTGTTGTCTTTAAGTCATTTCCCAGTCCTGGGCAGAATTTGCTGAAATGATTGTACTTCTGCATACCTGCATGGTACAACATATTTGTAGTCACAGTACCTGTATTTAACTCATAGTGAAGCAAACTTCCTTCTTCCTTGTCTTTGTAGTAGGGTGAGTTTTTTTTTTTACTCAAAGGGTGTCCTAGATCTTCACAATAAATGTGTCGGTTATTTAGGCTTTATAAAATTATGCTGAATTAAGATGCTTAAAAGAAGCTGCACCTTTATTTATTTATTTTATTTAAATTGTGATTATTTCACTTACTACAGAAGAAATTCCACCCTTTCCTTCTGACTTCACTCCAAAGCCACTGCTCCGAAACACAGCGTACACTACAGTGCACACTGCCTAACTAAAATGCTAAATGGTCTGTACTCATAGAACTGAGTTATGTTTAAACTCACTTTTAACAAATGTTATGCTGGTGTGGCAGAGGTGTGCTGCAGCAAGTGCTCATACCTTGTTTCTTTTCTCTTCATTTTCTCTGCTTGCAATTTGCTTATACTGTACCAATTCTTGGAAGAACAATTGCTGGACTCTGAAAAAGCGCTGTTGGAGCAAGGACTCATGGGAAACTAGTCACTGGAATGTTTGTCTAGTTTAGTGCGCTGATCTCTGTTTCAGACGTTTTTTTATAACCCTAAACTCACCACAAAACATGCCTTGTTTTAGTAGTAGCTATTTGTTACTTTAGTCATAAACATGGTTGCTGTGTAAGAGTAGAATAGATTGCCAGCTCTATATTCCCTTGCCTCCTGGCCAGAGGTCTTGTCACTTTGTTTTTTTTGATCATCAAACTGACAGGAATCTTAGTTGTTTGCCCTGCACGTATAAGACAAAAAAGACCCTTTGGGAAGCCAAAGATTTACAGATCTTTTATTTATTTGCCTGGAGAACAATAGTCTTTTTTTTAGAGATTAGCATGGCAGAGGCAAGAACTTGAGCAAACCTTGAGTAAGACAAAATTAATACTTGACCTAAAGTCTGTAGAATCTGTAGGAACATCCCAAGTAAGCACTGCCCATGTAAGATGCAAGGAGAAACTGCAAAAAGAGAGGAATTAGCCAAATGCATTTAAACTTACGTGAGACATGCTTTGCTCCGATCCTTAGGTGAAACATAATCATAAACTGATTTCTAATAAAGGGGCATTTCAATCAGTAATGGACTTCCACAAAGCATGAACTCATGTGTCCTCAGTTATAGCTCCTTCATGCAGCCACCTTGGTCCTCGGTCCTCATTCCTCAGAGCAGAAATAAGAGCTTTGAGACATCCTTCATCATGCCAGAATGAAACGACTTCAACGTTGAGCGAGGCTCAAGGACCAAGGAATGTTAAAATAAGGGAACTGGGATTCACCTATTATGGTAAATGATCTTATATAGCACTTTTCTACGCTTTACAGCACACTCAAATCGCTTTTACACTACTCGGCCATTCACCCATTCGCACTCCCAAACACACACATTCACACACCGGTGTTATCACCGGGAGCAACTGGGGGTTCAGTGTCTTGCTCAAGGACACTTCGACATGCTGACTGGACAAGCCGGGAATCAAACCGCTAATCCTCCAGTTACGAAACGACCTGCTCTACCTCCGGAGCCACAGCCGCCCCCAAAGGATGAGATGTCCTTTCCTCAGATCTTTTATTTGATGCATCCAATCACTAGTTGATTTCTGATAAGGCGGCTTGTCCGTTCACAAGAACTTCCACAAAGGAAGTTGGTCATGATTCATTCAGCACCCTCCTCGCTCTCGGTCCTCAGAGCCGATATAAGAGACTTGGAACATCCTCAGTCCACACTCCACCTGGAAGTGGAAGTAAGAACAATCTTATAAGAGATATGAAATTATCTTGTGCTCAGAGAATTTGAGGTGCATCTTTGGAGATATGCTGGCTGTCTGAAGATTAATGAGAAACAGCTGGTTCCATTAATGACAATGAAGCTGGGGCAGATGAAAGTGGAATGAAGAACCGGAAGTAAGTAAAAGCTGAAGATCTGGTGCTTGGAAGCCAGAAGTTAAAGTGGGCGCAAATTTTTATATTGACCCATTTTCTTTATGTTAAACTAAAAGTTAAAGGACACCTAACTTTTTAGTTTTACTTGTGTGATTTTTTTTTTCTATTTTTAAATCCAAGTCAAAAGCTGTTACTTCAAAAATTTGTATTTTTAATTTTCCAGATTTTGACAAGTTATAGGACTTAGGTCAGGTCATTAAATGTATTATTTTGTCTGTAATTTTGAAGCAAAACAACACTGTACTCCGTGTACAGCATCACACGGAGTACATTTTTACTGTTGATGCTATAAGTTAAATTTCCATTTTTCCTGTTTAACCTTCTAATAATAATAATAATAATATGGAGAATAAAAGTGCCCATGCATGCTTTTTTCAGTTTTCATCTTTTTCACTGTTAAAGTTAAAGGTCAAAACTGTGCTCAGTCATAAATATGTTTTTTTTATTTATTTATATATAACTTTTTTTTTGCTGTTGAAGCATTGATGACTCATTATGACAAAGTTTTTGAACGAACTCTGCTGTGGTGAGTATAACAATTTACTTTAGCTTCTTTGGTGGTATCCTTGTTTTCTGAGCCTCTTATCTACCCAGCCTAAGGTTCAAACTTGCACTAGGATCCTAAGCCTGGCAAGGTCCTCAATGGTTTGGTGTTAGAATTTGCATCTTTCTTCCTTATAGGAATAGCTAGCCTTTGGCAGGAAGGCATAGTGGCTAATTTTAACACCTAACAAGCCCTCTTCACACTTCAGTAACCGGCAAATCCAATTTGTGAGAACATAATATTAATCCCTCTAAAACTCCCCCTAATCACGATGTTCACAGTGTACAGTATAATCATGCATGATTTGTCCTCTAACAACCCTTTAGACTTTTGCCCAACTTGTAGCTAACAGTATAAATGAATTAAAAGTAGCTCCATCCCAAGCAGTAAAATGCTGCTGAAGCATTGATGACTCATTATGACAAATCTAAAAATGATATTGACACCATCAGAGGACAATTAGCTGCAGAACTACACAAAAATACTTGGGTGCTTTCACTTACTTAAATTGGATTTTTAATGCAGGACTTGTTGGAACCTTTACTTTTGACTGATGTTAGTGTATATTATCAAAAATTCCACTTTAAATCTACATTTATTCAGCATTTTAAACCAATGTTTATAAACACTATCTTTACATATATTTTTCAGTGAAATAGCCTCAAATATTTGCTATTAATGGACTTGTGTGTGTTTTCTAATGTGCACCTGAGTCATGCTGTGCTTGTGACATGAGTAACATATGGAGTACAGATTACTGTATGTCAACTACAACGTTGGCCCTTGTTGTTTTAGACAGATGTTTTTGGTTTCACTTGTTGTAACACAAAGCATCCAATAAAACCAACAATTGCTCAAGTTCATTTGTTACCTGGAAACCTGATGTCATTTCATAAGTTCATTTCAGCACGCCTACTGTAAGACGCCTCAGTGTCTGCATTCAGCTGTCAGTGCGTTGTGCATGGATGGAGTTCATAGTTGAATCATTGTCCTACTTTCTAGCAAACTATTCCTCACTCATTGCTGGCTCTGTTTAAAAATGGTTTTAGAACTTTGTCTGGAGAGCTAAAAAGGTGAAAAAAGAGCAGTTAGGGAGTTATAGAAGTTTAGGAAGAAGCTAAATTAATTAAATAACTGGTGTGCGTGTTGTCAGTCACAATCTGTGTTGATAGTCTTTGCATCCAAACAAGAGGAACTATCATAGTGATTCTTTTAGTGTGATGAAAACCATATAAAATTCAAATTTTGATGCGTCTACTTTCAGTTGTTGTACTGAAAGTCTTGGTTTGCGTTTGTGAACTGAAGGAAATTACTCTTAATAAACTATTTATAAAATTGTACACCTGAGTTGTGGTAAACAAGCAAAAGTACATGACAACACCAGTAAGGTATGAAAAACGTTCAAGGTTGTCTGACAGGAGGTCAAACAACATTTAACGCTATGTCAAATTACATCAGATTTCTGTACACGAGGCAGGAATGTTGTCAGGTGAGATTTGGAATTAAAAGATTGGACAAGATTAACACTGCAGACCTCAAAACTGTGAAACAACATGCATGGAGTTTATAGTAAGCAAAAAAATGTTAAGCAAAGCTGCATTTGTTTCATATTTTAGAATCCTCAAAGTCACCACCGTTTGCATTAATGACAGCTTTGGCTTTAAATCGATCTGTCAAGGCCTTCCAGTGTTGGTTCTGTCTTCAAAAATGTCTCAAGTGAATGATACCTGAATCTATCTGACATTAAAACTAAAGCATTAGTGTGTAAGTAGCAATTTTTTTGTTGTAGCTGCCTGGGCTGGAGCTAGTTTTAATTAATTTATATGCACTGTCAGTTTTGTCTAGTGGCTCCCAACCTAGGGGTCAAGACCCGCCATAGAATCACCAGATTAATCTGAAGGGTTGTGATATGAAGGAAGGAGAAAAGAAGAAACAAAGTTGTGATACACTAATCTGTTTTCGGTTTTTGGGTGTTTCTTTAATCTCTGATTTAAAAAATTGTGTCATTGGCCCTTACACTTATGGACATAAAAATCAAAGAGATTAAGTATGGTTTAGTTGGGTGTAAAATTCTTAGAAAGCTCTTGAGCAAAATTCCTAGTGCCTCTTTCAGTTATAGTAACACTGAAAACCTGTGGATCAATTTGAAGAGGGGTGTACATAGCAGACAACCAAGCAATCTGGTAGACTTGGAACAAGTATACCATGAACAGTGGGCTAAAATTACACCCAAAAGGATACAAACACTGCTCAGAGGGTACCCAAGGAGGAGGTTAGAAATGACATACAACGTATTAGAGGAGGACATTTCATGAAGGGAGATGCAAACTTTTGCACTGATTTTTATTATTTTACTATAACTTTCTTTTTATACACCCCCTGACCGATTTGTTACTTCTGTTAATGAAGGAACAGTTGTGCTGGCTGAATGTGCATTAAATATTATGTTTATGTTTTAAAAAATGTTTTGCTCTTTTTGCTATTTCAAAGTAAGGGG
>NW_018128587.1:51038-51409 GCF_001952655.1 Monopterus albus
TCTGTAAATATAAACACTGAATTGTTTTTGTTTGTTTTCTGTTTTCCAGAGCCTCAGTTCCTGCTAGATAGTAAGTGAAAGTTTCTATGCATACATTCTTTTTACTTCTTCTACTCTTGTCATTTGAGATTTATAGTTACATTGTTGTTGCTACTTGCTGTCAAACCTAGAATCCCACTCTTGCAGCTAGAATCAATGAAATGTCTTGACCAGTTATGACAATGAGATAAGATTTACCCTCATTTCTAAGGCATCTTGGCTGGCAGCTGAGAGCATCCCAGCTCACTTCATGTGTCATAATATTCAACCAGCAGTTTATAATCCTAGAGCTGCAAACACAGTCCACAATAGCAATCCAGAGATGGGAGAGT
>NW_018128588.1:0-23584 GCF_001952655.1 Monopterus albus
GTGGGTTTATTTACAGTTTGAGAGAATTATATACATTTTGTTGTTACTTTGCAGATTTAGACAATACAAAATGTAATCAACAAATTATGGTGTATGATAGTTTTATGTTCAAGTTCAATATGACTGATTCTCAAAGGCATAAATGGACGAATGCATGGGCCAAGTGAGCACAGTCCCAGGTCTTGTAGACAAAAGCCTACCAAGAGACACAAAACAACAAAAAGATGCAAAATGACCACAAAGAATTGCAAAACAAGATGAAAAACAATGCAAAACCACCAGAAATTGATGTAAAATGTTTTCAAAGAGATGCAAAACTACAAAGAAATTAAAAACCTCTGAAAAGAAACACAAATCAAGCACACAAAAACAATAAATCACACAAAATGGCTGCAAAAAGACAAAAAAAAAAAAAAAAAAATAAAAACCAGCCAGTAAAAGAAACAACTATATACGGATGCACCACAAATACACGCAATACATCTCCAAAGAGAAATGAATATACAAAAAGTGACCATAAACGTGTGCAAGACATTTTTGTGTCTCATATGTAGAAGCAGTCGGAGGCCCATTCTCTCCTTGTCATTGTCTCATTGCCTGTATTGTATGTGACTGAACATATTAACTGTTGTGTAGTACAGATTTTACAAGATGTCATTTTACTTTAGATTGCACCATTCTATTGTATGTTGCCTAAAACACACAGAGAGCCTTTGTGGCAGAAACAAATTACTTGTGTTATCATCCCTGGCCATTAAAGCCGTTTCTGATTTATGATATGGAGACTTTGATACTTACTACACCCCTAACATGAAAATCAGGTTTATTATCTACATTTTATTGATGTTCTTTATGGCATCAACCATTTTATACAGTTACATTTACTTTAATGGCTCTATGTAATATATAACCATCATACACCTGCATCTACAATTATGACAGTTATTAGTTTGAGCTAAACTGTTACTTATACAGTATAATTCAAATCTCAACCGTAGTATCTGCGTCGTCTTGCTTTGTCCCGTCTCTCTGGTAAAATCACCTGTGTTAATGAGGTGGTTACAATTATTTTTTGTCGGTTGACCAACTGATATTTTGCTCATTAAACAACAGATGTGTTCAGCTACAGCTCTGTCACAACAGAACTGAAAGTATTTATGAAATGCCAGGAAGAACTATGTAAATTGTTTAAACAATGCCACAAGGTTTGTTTTCACACCATGTCACCTAAACTAAAATGTTCATTTGCGATTTAAAATGAATGACAAACACTTAAATTACAGTACACCGACCAGCTTCCAGCAATTATCTAAAACACCGTCCACAGTCCAGTGCTTTACCCTGATGACACAGTCCTATGCAATAAAGATGTCTGTGAGTTGAGCAGAGATGAGTTGAGCCTCTCTTCTCTGCTCAGTCTCTCCTTCATCTCGGGCAGATGTTGTGGTCACTGACGAGTTTCTCCATCCTCTTTATTTTGCGTTTGTTCTTGGGCATAGGTTTTTCATACATGCCGTTCCTCAGCAGGTGCTCCTTGCTGTGATGAATCTGAGCACCGTGCTGCAGCTGGAACGAACACAGGGCTTTCAGAGGCCTCAGCAAAACCTGGACAAACAGATGGTGAGAGGAGTAATGAAAAACTATTTTCCACTGCAACCTCTGTCAGCAAGCAGATTTCATTACAACCAATTCTGTTACACCAGTGTGATGACTCCAGAGCTTGCCTGATGAAAACCTCTGATCTAATGTGATCTACAACAAGAAGCTCTGCCACATTATATAGGCCAGTTTGTATTATAACCTTTCCATGAGGTACTACATACAACTACATGTTTACTAGTGAGGTTGTAGTTAGCAGTTGTGTTGCTGTGACATGCATTATATTCAAATGTCTTCCTAATATTTTGTCACCCATAACAGAAACACATCTCAATATGATGCTGTCCAGATCAACATCATTACAAACACAAACATGTAATTTAAACTGAACATTATTTTTGTAAAGGTTGAATTTAAGGCTGAGCTGCTGTACTGAAATGCATTGATTTTTACAGGGGTACCTATGAAAGTGTATACTGTATATATTTCATTATAAAGTCACTGTAGAAATACACTAACCGGCCATTTTATTAGGTACACCTGAACAATTGTATGCAATTCAGTGCAACACCTCAAAATGTTTCAGTTTTTGGTGAAATTGTCATAAATGTATCAGATGTTAAGGCGGAAGTGTTGCACATACATGCATACAGTTGTACAGGTGTATGTAATAAAGTGGCCGGTGAGTGTATTGGACAAATAGAACAGCTGATGCTTCCACACTTCACCTCTTGTATAGTGTCATTCTGCTCCAGGATGGACAGGGCGACAGCAGCGCATTCCAACGTGGACAGGCAGATGTTGGAGGGTTGTGTGCGAATAACATACTGACTACTAGATAGAGTCCTGTTGAGCTGCACCTGGTAAAACAAAGCAGGGGTAATCAATAATGTGGCAGTCTCACTCTGCTGACATATCAAAAGCAATGGCTTTTATGGACTGAAATGATAAACCTTACAATTTTCAGGTTTTGATACTATGGTCAGACGTTTTTCAAACCATGGCCATTCAGTGTTTTTGCATTCAGTAATCATCTCTCCATATAGTAGCTTTCATTATTAGTGGTGGACACCGGATTCAAATTACTCACCTACGCACAGGAAACATCTCCAGGAGATGTTTCTGAGCTACTAGTGTAATAACAACACTTCCTACTGCTGCTAGTCCACATTAAAATGTTCAACTGGTGAAACGCTGAGTGGCTGGAAACACAGTACATTTGTCATCAAGAATACCACTAATCGTTTTACAGGGAGCAATCAAACAACAAGGAGCGGCCACAGTTGGACTAAGAGTTTCAGGTCACAGTCTAATGGGGGTTTTATTGTAACAATATTATTCACAATTGTGTGTGGAGTATTGTGAAACTATCTCAGTCTGTATGCGTGCAGTCAGATTTGTGTGTGTGTCCAAGAATCTGTGAATGTTTGAGCTGATTTGTGAATGTGTTATGGGAACTGCAAGTTCAGATGTGCAAGGGTATTGAGATTTATAGATGAGTAAATGAAACTGAAAGTGTACAGAGCTCTCTGAATGCATACATACTGTAATATTTGTAAACTGCAAGTATGAATGAAAACTATAAATATTTAGTTTCAAGAGCTGGATAAACAGATGAGTTTGATTTCACCTCAGGTCAAAATACCCAAGCCTACTAGGAAAATGAGGGGAAAGAGAAGTAAGGTTAAGGCCTCCATTACACCCATCAGTGGGAGTAATGGAAGAATTTGCCTAGACTCAGGTGGACAGAGCACTCACCTCTATTCCAGCTAGATTTAGTGATTTAGGCTGATAATCAAAGATGATTTCTACATATAAATCTTATCTTGGACAAATGTACCTGTTCTGACAGACACAAATGAGGACAAAGGTTTTTGAACTGTTCACCTGTGGAGAAAATAAACCTTGCTCCCTCCTCTTTTATTGTGGTAACACAGTTGTACACACCTGTTTAGGTAGGTGGAACAGGCTGTTTTGGAGGAACATGTTTTTCGCCTGGCTCCAGGTGCCGTCTATGATGATCACATTATGATTTATAGTGCCTATTGCTTGGTGCTGCAGCAGCTCCTCTAGGTTCTGTGATTTGGGACCTGGGTACAAGATCAGTGTTCTGCTGTCACGACATACTGCAGCCAGCTCTGGGTGCCTGAGAGGAGAACACATGAGAACAAAAACTAAATATATGTGAATATTCAGTGATAGTGGTGTTGTGATATTAATGGATCAGCATGTCAACAAAATATACTCCTTACTTTTCCTCACTGAATTTCCTTCCAACTATGACATTGCATTTTCCTTGTGGCAAACAAGCAGCAAGTAGAGGCACCGTGCGAAGTACTCTGCTCTCCTGTAAATACAGCAGCGGTTAGAAGAGTTGGTTTTTAACCACGAGCCTCTCATACAGATGTTATTAGCTGCTATGTTTGATTAAATAATGAAACTGTGCACACAATAGAGTGTATGCAAACATCTGGTCAACCATGGGGAAATGACATATTTTGCTGATTTTGTAGTGAAAGGAAGTAAATACAACCTTGCAACAAACTGCCTTTAAAAATATATCTTTGTTCATAGATAAAAAACAAAATATGAATACATGTAGACATTAACTGTGGCACATATAAAGGTTTGGTCACCCTACTGAGTCAACAGTTACAGGGTCAGTCTTTTGGAAGAACAAATACTTTTACAGTATTACTTGCAGCCTCACTGTACAATTATACTTTGCAGAAAAAAATGGAAGCAGTTTGAACAAACAACACAACACATGAGCATGATATGAACTAAAACAATTAAGGTCCCTAAGCAGTTGCTGGGTTTAGGGCACTTTTACTAAAGTCAAGACTAGGACCACTTCCTCCAGCTGAGCATACAGGATCATGTTTGATGTCCAAGGTCTCACCTCTGCAGGATGCTGCACTACGTAGAGACACGTGGAGACCTCCAGGGGTTGTGGTGGAAGAAAAGGACAGAGACACACCTTCTGAGGGCGACTAGATGGGAGGAAAGTTGAAGACGTGAAGCTGTGATATCGCAGTTACTTCCCAGCTTATAGCTCCATCTCTGTTTCAGCTGGTCTTGAGCTTTCTGTAATGACATAAATCTGTTCCCTCGTTAAAGCATGCCAGTTACTGCAGGAGATGAAGAAGGAGGGGGCTCGAAAGATTTCTCTTCTACCTGGTCCAATCAACCACTGTAACTCAACTCGGCTAGCTAGCACTAGCTTCATTGTAATTCAGCTCACCGGCACCGTGAACACGTCGGTCTTTTCTCGCCGTCTTCTACCGGGAGGGTAGCTAGGTCGCTAAACCCGTCAGCTATTCCATCCTCCATCGAGGAGCTGTCGGGGGTTTCTGGTCCGCTTTCTCCGGGAATTGCTAAGGAACGAACACCTGGGGCGCTTGCCATGATGGTGTTAGCAAGAAGCTAACTTATCAAAACTCTTCTTCTTCTTCTTCTTCTTCTCCTTAGGTGTTTAGCGGTAGTGTAATTGTTGTAGAATTACTCGATTAGACTGAATTGTTTAATTAGCCCTGGGTGGTTTAAAACTCATGAGTGACAAAGAAAATATATTTGAGAAACTAGAAACGGCAAATAACAAATTGTTGCTGATTTTCCCCTCATCCAATCACTGCAGCCCTAGAAGCTATGACATATGCAGTCTATCCTACTGTACTTCTATGACATCGTTTCGGTGAGTAGATGGTACGCTATCAACTCACAGCTGCCGCCTGTCGATGTGGAGGAACAAGGTGATTTGAAAAGGTTAGACAATATGAATAATTTTACTGGATGAACACTGGGAGTCGCCAAAGGCCATTTAAACTGGGGGATGAGCTAGACATGTACAGTATAACACAGTGGACACAGAGGACACAAGCCTTAAAACGCAGCCATTTATATACCAAAACACACCTGAGCTCCAGATGGGACCTTTGGATTCAGGCCTGGAAGTGCCAGCATCTACAAATAATGCTTAACATAAACCTGCTTTAATAATCACGTGTAGGTTAAATGCTGCACTATACAGTCTATAAAATCTTGTGTTCAGCAGTTTGACATTTAAATGACAAATAGCTGCATATTCATAGATTATAGATTTTTCAAAGACGGAGGAGGACTAAATTTATAGCAATTTTAAAATTTTTCATTAGGGTAATTGGAATTTTTTGTGGAAAATTGTATCAAACACAAAGTAATAGTTAAACCAGACATAGCTTACAATATGTCCAACTACAGCTTCTTTTTGATTGCATGAAAAACACATCTTCTCGGTCATCATCTGGTGTTTTGCTCAGGGTTTTGTTTGGATAATACTGGACCAGGTGCAGACAGTTAAAATGTTTGTTTTAATGTAGCATAAAATGGAAGTTATGGTAAGCTTCAGAAACATTAAGGCTTAAACAGAGTTACTGGGTATAAAGTTCTTGTGTGAATATGCACAGATTCTGTTTACGAATGAGTACACAGACTCCAAATTGAGTCAAGGTGTCAGGTTAACAGCCGGCAAGGCTTATTTATAGCTGAAGATCCAAAGACTCTGACATGAACACCCATTTTATTCATACTTGTGACCCAAACCTCTCTTTTCAAACATGCTCTTCATGCACTCTTGCCAGCCATCTTACACTGGAGAGACTGGGTTATCCTGTGCAATAGTGTTTTGGATAAGACTTATTTTTTAATTCATGCAGTATATGTAGAGCCAAATACACTTAATAAAAACTAGTCTGAGATATACATTTATACTTTGTAAGACCAAATCTCAGTTAAATGATGAGTACTTCTACTGTCATTTTAATGTCATGAATGAACGACACAGCAACAAAAGCACTTGAAATTAAACTCTGAAGATACTGGAGCCAGACTAGAGTATTATACACTGTCTTTTGTCTTTAGCTTGTTCAGTTGTTGAGGCAAGTGTGCCTCCTTGCTTTTCTGGATTAATCTCTGTATTAGCTGCCTCTGATGTCTTAATATCTACTTCTTCTGGTTTAGTTTCTCTTAGTTTCTCTTCTTCTACTGTTGTAGGGTCAGTCTCCTCAGCTGCAGCAGGTTTTGTGTCTCTGACATTTATTTCACTGCTGTCTTTTATACTTTCAGTTTGTGAGGGCCCAGTTTCCACTGCAGACAATTTGTTGTCAGATAAAGAAACTTCAGAGGAGGGCTGCAACATTTCTTCTCCATCTCCATCTCCCTCATCTGCAGTCTCCGCTGGTGATGCTGTCTCTTTCTCCTCCTCCCTTGTTTCTTTTTCACCAGCCTCTTTCTTTTCCTGCAGAATAACATCAGCTGGAATCAGAGGTGTTAGGTCCAGACATGTCTTAGGGGTGGATGTTGCCTTTCTCCTAGGAGGGGCAACTGGCTTTTGCATTTCTGAATTTTGTTTCCACAGTTCCTGATTTGTATGTATGCTGACATCATCTAGGGTAAGATCATCTGTACTTCCCCAGTCTGGTTCCTCTGAGGGAAACTCAAAGCTTGAGATGCTAAGTGGATCTGCTGGGATTTCAGTGGCTTTTTCTGCTGTTATGGAGACACTTTTGTTTGTCTTGGGTTTACTCATTGTACTTGACTGGGTTTCATCCACTTCTGGTGACTGAGGGAAAGGAGCCACATCACATGGAGAAGAACTGGCACTGGACCTGAAGAAGTCTGTGAACTCCTCTGTGATGGGCTCCTCACCTGCTTCAGGCTTTGAAATAAAATCACCAAAATCATACAAATCTTGGCATAATGTTCGTGGACCTTCCTCTGGGTGTTTTTCTTTATCAGTTGGTTCTTCCACCACAGGTGTTTCATCTATCAGGACATATTTCTCCAAGTAACCCCTGGCCTCTCGGTCTGAATGCTGGCTGTGGAAGGACTTCTCAGAGGTCACACTGTCCGTGTCCTCTTCTTTGTTCCAACTGCCGATTGCTTCCTCATACAGGTCAGTGTAAAGGAAGGCCATGGCTTTGGGCTCCTCCAGCAAAATGGGGTTAATAATTTTTGGGGGACCTTCAGGTAGGAAAATTGGGGTCAGGATGCCCTCTTGGCTTCCAAATAAAGTCGAACCGCTTGGTTTTGAAGGTAGCTTGGAGGGCACTCGTCCAGCTGCTCCACCTCCATCCTCTCTGTCTAGACTCTTGATGAGGTCTGTGCCACCGTAGAACACTTCATCTAGAAGCTCACCGGTGATTTCCTCTATACTGATGGTGTCTGACTTTTCATTATCCACAGTTGTTTTAGTGTTGGTGGCATCTTTAGATGGCAGAGATTTCTCTGTGTCCTGGCTCTCGGTGGTACCTTCTGCCTCTGGTTCCACCTGCCCCTGCGTGATCACAGCAGGACTTCCTGGAGCCTGAGCATCAATCAGGGTGAATGGCTCAAAGTAGTCCACATTTCCAACAGCTTCTCTGCCTGGACGTCTAGCCACAGGAGCCCCTGGTGGATCCATTAGACATGGACCTATAGCAGGTGAGGGCTTGACCTGGTCACCTCTTGGTGCACCTGACTCTGTTGGAGCATATGTTGAAATCAAGAGCTCGTTATCCAGAATCTCGTCACTGGCTTTAGGAACAGGGCTCTCCTCCAGATAAGATAAGTTGTCCACCATCTCTCTGCTCTCCTCTTCGTCCACAGTAATCAGTTTAGGAGGAACAACAATGTTGAGGATTTCCAAGCCTTCAGACACTAAGCTGAATAGCCGTTGCTCTTTATCTACCAGAGGATCTGTCAGTTCCTCTTCATCGCCTTCAGTTTTCACATTTGGCTGCGAGACTCCCACTAATTCCGGCCTTCCTGATATGTTCTCAGAGCTTTCACCAAGGAATTCCCGTTGCCTGTCTGCCTTGCTCTTCTGTCCGCTTACCCTCTCCTTCATTCTCTTCTGTCTTGAGATTAGCTCATCATCCATGACAAAGACGATCTTTCCTGCTGGATGAGACCCAGGTGTTGCAGGCCGTACTGCAGCCAGAGAACTGAGGTCCCCAGCAGGGTTTCCAGTTTCAGATGCCCATGGTGTGGTGCAACGACTGGGGGTCGTCTCCCAGGCGATCCCACTGTCCTCGCTTTGCATAGTTACCATAGAGAAGGAGGAGTCCATCATCAAACACTGCATCGTAGGCCGGACCCCGTCATCGTGGACCGCCTCACGTAAACTGAAGGCACAGTAACACACCAAAAAATATGGCAGAGGTAAAGTTACACAAACTCTGTTCTAATTTTTCCCAAATGTTTGACAGATGCTTGTTCTCAGAAGCAACTCTCAGTTCTAGGTTTCTCATGTGTTTTGAAGTTCGGCCCATTTGGGTCAGCATTTCTTACACTGGGCCTCATGCAGAATCATTTTTGTATTCTTATGCCTTTTCATCTGTACATGTATTCCAAGATACACAATTAGCTGATTATGCTGATCTGAATGTGTTCTTGTCCTGTTCCTCTCCTCTTGACAGCCTTTCACACTCAGCACACAAACTGAATGTGGCTGGTAGTTTATTAGATACAAGCCAAAACTAATGCAGTCCAATAAAACTGTGCTACAGTAAATCTTCCTTCATGAAGGTGATAAGTTCAGCTGTTGTTCAAATTGTTTTAGAGATGTTTTGGAGAATATATTTGTGGATGGATGGATGAAATGATAGAAATGTCATACAGTTCAACAGCAGCCTCCCATGTGACCATACAGTTGAATCAACACCTTTCTCATCAGTTTCAACACAAATTATAACCTTAATGAAGGATTTAATGCCATCAGTTTCAACACAAACTGAACATTATAACCTTAATGAAGGATTTAATGCAGCACTGTTTTTAGACTACAAGGTGTACCTAATAAACTGGCAACTGAGCGCACACCCAAACGCTCACAAGGCAGTGGTGCTGAATTTCCTCCATTAGTTCACCATTTCAAATGGAATGATTATTGCTGATATCAACTATTGCCACTTAGCTTCTCGGGACTTGTTTAAAATGAAAAACTGAAGAACAGGAAAACTAGAAAGCAGACCACGTCACGGAGAAACCTTTGAGCATGAGCCACGGTAACATCAGCACATTACAATCACTGGTTTGTACCTGTTTTGAAGGTTCTCCACTTCGTCACTGGCATTGAGGTTTTGCTGACTAATATCTTCAGGATGCAACACTGTCATCTCAGTGTCAACATCTGAGCGTGCAAAATCTTCTGTTCCAGTGTCCATTGTTGCAGTATCTTGATGAATCTGCTTTAGCCTCTCACCATAACTCAGCGCTGCTCTGTTGATCACATTCTAAACAGGCATGCTTGAGTTTTCATGCTCAGCGTAATCTTGAAATAGAAAACTAGTCTTCCAGTGTTTCATGTGAAGCATTTGCAGCATGTTCACATTGGCTGAACCCTTGCATTTGGCATATGCAATAAAACAGGTTAATCTGAAGTTGCAGCCTGTCACTAATATCAACTGTTAGGAAAATGCATCATCATGAGGTAAATGTCTCTGCTGTATGTTTCTTGCCAGGTCTAATTTTGTTCTGGTAGCAGAGATCCAATGTCACAAGCCTGTCCGCAAGTCAGTTGTGGGCATTTAAGAGTGTTCAGAGAGTTCACTTTGGTTTTTAGTTGTGCATAAACAACTCCTATGTTAAACGTTTACAGCTGACAGTGAACTAGTGGTGAAACTCAGTGGGTAAATACCCAGTCTGAGCACCAACACCTCCACCTTTACTAGCCAGTCCCTGTAATAAAAATATTTATGGACTATTGTACTATTTTAATCTTAAAAAATCCACCATTTTTGTATCTGAAATGCATTTACTCTTGATCTGTGCTCCTATGAAAATGTCAGCCTTGCACCTGTTTATGTCAGTCTTGCAGTGCGACAGGGATACCACACAGGAAATAAAGACTGGGGGAGTTTTGCTTGTAGTCAGCGCGTTGTATCTGAGCAAAAGTTGTCCTAACCTGCTCAATGGATATGACAAACTAATAGTGTATCGGTGTCCTTAATGTAACATCAATCACTAATTTCACTTTGTTTCACTGCAAGACTAGAACTCAACTTGTTTAAGACAAGCCCTAGATACGACAAACTAATAGTGTACCGGTCTCCTTAATGTAACATCGATCACTAATTTCACTCTTTTTCACTGCAAGACTAGAACTCAACTTGTTTAAGACAAGCCCTCCCAACAACAGCATGCTGTGTGCTGAGGTTATAAATAGAACACAGCGTTAAGGCTTTTTAAACCTTTCTGGTTTGTGAACAATCCAAAAAGCAGTAGCTCTTCTGGCTGCGTCCTGCTGGGCACATGTCCGATGTTTGAGTTCAACTACACCAAAAAGAGGTTCTGAAAACAGATGTGTTTTTCATCTTCCTGCTTTGAGTCTCTCTTGACTGAAAACAAAATTACACAGACTAGCTTTAACTGTTTATCACGTTTTATCAGATGATATTCCAGTTTGTAAAATGGTGGAAAACCATTTTTGTCCTACAGTTTCAGGTTATGGGAAGCTCAGAGTTTCTGTAATGAGAAAGCAACTATAGTCTACTGGTTGGTTTCCAGGGATGGGGGCTGAGGAAATAATGAAAATACCACATAAAGTTGAGGTCAGTAGGGGCCCAGCATGACATTTTGCCCATAGGCCACTTAGAAGGTTAATCCAGCCATGAGTTTAGCAGATTGTAGTAATAACTTCATATCTTTTTAGCCCTGCTTATGTGCTGTTAAATTAATTGTAATTCAAGTGAAGATTAAAAAACAAGTTTACGTTAGGGATATAGCCTCACGGTAAAAACACGGTTCTCTCTTTAAATAGCACTTAAATGAAATTAATAACACACAGAAACCTATTAAAAATACAACAGGCACAGACAAACATTCTATAGTCATTCAAACTAAGTAGAATCTAAGTGAGAGCCTCCCCCAGGCTGGTTTAGCAGTGACCTTCTGTTGTGAAATGCTCCTGTGATCAAGAAAGAACAACACGATGGCAGGATTTTAATTTGCGTTTGTTTTACTATAAACTTTGTGTCTTTAAGCATGTGGTATAATCAACATTTAAGTCTTATTCAAATGTTTTAACCTTTCAAGCTGCAGTATTCAGAATTTTCAAGATGATCAAGTCACCTTTAAAATCATTCAAGTTTCCCAAATGTACCCAAACCAACAACAAGCCCTTAAATTTTGTTCAGGTGTACACACTGTAGTCCTCTTAATGTCACTGAATGTTTGGCAACAGTAAACCCCACACACCAGAACAAAAGTACCGCTAGTTAGCTACCAATGATGCATCTTTGTACCAAAGGCAACATCATCTTAAATTCTAATCTGTACATGAAAACATCATTTGGCAAAAGAAAAAGAAAAAAGATTCTCTGCAAATCTGGTCTCCTGCTATGTTTTCAAAAATTATTTTCCAAAAACAAAGTACCTCAACAGCCACGTACCGGCCGAAAATAAGACGTAAAGAAAGATCTTTGCTTTTGTACAACTTTCCTCAAAATCAACCTTCAGTTACTTTAGTAATAAATTAACAAAAAAAAGGACTTCAAGTCACAACAGAAACAAGAGGGGAAAGAAAACATGATCATCTGATTCACACACACACACACACACACACACACACAAGTGCACTATGCATTTGTTCTAGTAGTACTCATTAGAAAAGGTGTTTAGAAAGAAAACTTGTGAATAAAATCCCACCTCGCTTGTGATCTGTCCAAGAGAAGAGTAAAGTTACCTGAAAGTGAGAGTGGAAAAGTGTTGATTTACCCTCCGATGCTCCTTTTGTGTATTGCTCATATATTGTAGAAGAATATAAGACATAATGTAGTTGTCCTCGGCCCGTTTTGCAGGTCACAGGAGGAACAATGGTAGTTTATCCCTTCATCACCCTCCACGGTTCAAACTTTAAAAAAAAAAAAAGATCAATCTCCAAGTGCAGAAAAAGCTGGAGTCCTGCACATCTGGCTAGAAACTGTTCATCTGGCTGATAATGACCATTAAGTGGCTGAAAAAGTGAGGAAGAAGAAAGGAGATGGAGAACAATCGCCAGCTCCAGGCGACAACAAAACGCACCAAAGCAAAGCTCAAAAGTCTTAATAAATGACGGAGCAGAAAGCAAAAATTAAACAGACAAAAAAATTCCAATAAAAAAAAAAAAAAGAAAGAAACCAGAGACTCTGTGTCGTCAGAGTCAAGAATCATCTTGAGTGGCGCAGAGGGAAGGCATGGCGCAAGCAAAGCCCTCTTCACTTGGCTGTAAACGACAAGGATGTAGAAAAATGTATGTGATTGATGCATAAAGTTGTGTGTAAACATATTGTTTTATGCGTATCGTATACATGTAGGGGAAAAAAAAAAATTCAAGTTGTTGTAGGTGTCCATGAGAGTGTGAGCCGATGTGCAGGTGATTTCTCCCGGCTACTGTCTCTCTCTCTCTCTAGCTACCTTCGATGAGCTTAGCCAGCGTGTCCCGCAGCTCGTTCAGCTCGAACAGCTTACTGTCCAGCAGCTCCAGCAGGGAGCGCAGGCTCTTGTGAAAGGCTTCCCTCTCCAGCTGGATGCTCTCCAGACGCTGCTCCAGGTCGCTCAGCTGGGCCTCCAGCACCTGGTTCCTCGACTCCGAGTCCTGACGCAAACCACAAATTAGACACTTGGACATTTAGAGGAAAAGCTGGTGGATCAGGAAATCCAGGTTTTCAAAAATCTTCCAGAATATGTTATTTATACAGTTTGGGCAAGTCTGTGTTTTGTTGATTTTTGAAGCGAAGGAAAAAGGAAATTAAATGTTTCTTTTAAAATAATTGTGACCATTTATTTATAACTTCTTACTACCTACTGGCTGACAGGTCTGTGTAGTAACAGCGTTTGCACATTTTTCAGAGGTGGTTACTACAATGGACAGGAAGCCTAAGACCTAGCACTTTATATAATGGTACATATTTGTAACTGTATCTGGTCACAAGTTTAACCAGATGTACCTACCTGTGTGGGATACACTGACTACAGTAACGTTACTATACGATCTTATTGTGGATTTATTGTGAAATTGCGGCTTTTCACTAAATGGGAGACGTCGTTACCGTCAGAGTATTTCCAGCTCGTTATTCTCACTCAGCTGCTCATGTCTCCGGCAGCACGGGCAACAACATGGGCCTAATGGGCTGCATGTGTTTCTGTAGGCACAGTGCTCTACTCACCTGTAGTTGCTGTGTAAGGGAGTCTTTCTGAGACCGAAACTCATTGGCACTCTGCACCTCTTCTTTAAGTCTCTCTAACTCCTGCAGGTAAACAGAGAAAGACTAAATATTAAGATCACATACGACGGCTGTGTGGACTGCTTCTCAGCGTGCTAACGTCTCCAGGTAACACACCTCCTCTTTGGCCTTCAAAGCCAACTCCAGCTCTTCTATCATATGGTTAAGTTCAGTCTTATGAGATTTGATCACTGTTGTTTGGCTGCTCACACACTCCAACTCAGTCACCTGGAAAACAAAATAAATCTTTCTCAAGACATGGTAAAAAAAAAAAAAAAAAACTTTTAACAAATCTGATGTTTTCTCTGGATAGCGATTACCCGTTTGTGCAGCCTCTCGGCTTCCTCCTGATAGGCTGCCAGCTGCTGTTTCCACTGTTTGACGTTGGCTGTGGACTCGAGCAGAGCCGCCGTCAGTTTGGCATTGTTCCCCTTAAGTGCGGCAAGCTCCGCCTCCCAGTGCTTACTGATGCTGGATGAACTGGAAAGATGCGAAGAAGAGAAAGAAAAACCGCTGCTAATAATTATCACTGATTATATTCTCAGCCTGAGGTAGTTGGGCAATTAATGAAATACATTTGACATATTCAGTGAACAGCTGTGACCTACAAGGCGAAAAGCATTTTAGGTTCACTTTTCAAATAAGTTGTCCTGCTGCACTAATATCTCCTGAAGCTCTGCGGCATCTCTGGGAGTGTGATCAGACAACGTGAAGCACAAAACTATCTCCACTCATTCAGTAGGTTGTAATTAATAGGAACCGTGTGTGCAGTGTTCTAATGTGCTATCCAGAGGCCTGGGGACCAAATTAATAATGAATGACTGCGCTCTGTGCCAATTTAACTTTAAACCAGCACCCTGGGAGTCACTGACAGACAAGAGACCCTGACAATCAGGCTGCTCAATGTCATAATTTGTATCTGTGAACAATTACAAATGTTGTTTAATAAAGAGGAAAGTGAGGAAAACACAACTGTAATAAGACTATATTTAATTATATCTCTGTCCCTGGGAGTGTCAGAGTTACCTGGCTGCATTTTACCTGTGTGAGAAGGGCAGTGCATTCTGGGAAGGATCTGCTCTAGCTTCAGTGTTTTGAGGTGTGTCTGGTGTGACTCTCTCGTCATCTGTACCGTTGATGCTCTCTGAGGTCAAAGGTGACTGTAGATCGCCTGGTGCCGACTCCTGATTTGACATGTTATTGAAACAGAAAACATTTTTAGAAAAAGAAGTTCAGTTTTCTGAGGGAACAGTTCAGCATTTGGAGAAATTAGCTTATTTGCAGAGATACCACTCTTATGTCTATAAATACATAGCTAGAGCCAGGAGACATTAGCTCAGCTGAGCATAGAGACTGAATGCAGAAAAAGGCTGATGGCCTGGCTTTGTTCAGAAGTTAGAGAATACACCTAGCAGCGCCTCTAAAGCTCAGTAACTAACACACTCTGTAATCTGTACAAAAACAAAAGTGTAAAAAACTGCATATTGTGGTTTTACATGGGATAAGACAACTCTAGCTTGGTGTTTTTAACATTTCAGCTTGTGAACATATACAGAAAGAAACATACCATGTTAATTAGGTAGCTCTAGAGGTGCAGGTGGGCAGACTTTCATCAAGGCTCACTGTTTTCCCTTGCTTCCAGCTTTTATGCTAAGCTAAGCTAACCACCTGATGCGAGTGGTTTCTCATAAGAGTGTATTTCCCAAAAATTTCTAACTGTTTCTATAAGTCTGGATTAGGTGACAACAAATCTTGTGTGATGAATTCTATGCTCTCAAATTTTAACAGGACTTTCTTCTGTTGTTAGAGATCAGGAGCCTTTCGAGTCTCTAAACTATGAGGACAACAAATGATTAATTTAAATATTTAAATCATGAAACTGTTTCTTCAAAATTTTGGCTGAGGTGCAGCAAATCTGTAACTATACAGAATCCATCGATTGATTGTTCTGCTTGTGAAAGTGCTGAAAATAATGATAAATGTCCATCCAAATGACCCAGAGCCCAACGTGACACACTGTTCAACCAACAGTCCAAACCTCCTATCATGACATTATTACCAGCAACATTTCACAGCTGAATCTGTCTGCAATGAGCAGTGATTCACACAGGCTGGCACTTCACTCTGGTGTCATCAGGAGTCTTGTCATTAACACAGTCACACTGAATTAACACAGACACTACATGAAACTTAATCCAGTGTAGAACACATTAGTCCTGGTGGTTACAGGAGGCAACACTATCATCAGATGACAGGACATTTTCTCTGAGTATCAATCTGTACTTTTGGTTGTCTGTTCAGTCAAACCTATCGGTTTTACAGACCACTTTGAGCCCGAGCTTATGTGCTAACTTTACAGTGTGTCCTTAACACACTGGGCAACTGTGGTTTAGTTGATAGAGCGGTCGGAGGTTCGAATCACGGTGCCTGCAGTCCACATGTTGAAGTGTCCATGGGCAAGACACTGAACCCCCAAGTTGACCCTGATGGTTAGAGCCATCGGTTGAGTTGGCGCCGCAGATGGCTGCCTCGGTTCTGTACTGGAAACAAATTCCTTGTGTGTAACATACTTGGCCAAATAAAGGTGATCATCTTTTTTCAGATGAGTCATTTCAGAACTGAGACTCCATTTTTATGAAAACAGTTTTTATTTGTGAGTGGCAACTGGTCAAACATCCCTAAATGTAGCAGACTGACTTTTTGAGAGCATGAAGTGTAGGATCATCTGTGGGAGGTTTGTGGGAGATGGGGATCCTCTGGTTCTTAGGATAACAGATGAGGTTGTTAAAGAACAGGGATGGCAGGGATGGATGACAGGGATGAGCCAATAAGAAAGACTGTCTTATTATACCAAAACAGTGCCAGCTGTATCCATCAGAGCGCTAACACACTTTAGTGAACATTTTCTTTCTTAATGTCCAACAGAGGAAACGCAGCAGGAGAGATACCACAGGGGAGGGTGCACCACCAACTCAGTAAGACTGGGAAAAGTCACTGGTCAAAGTCAAAAATACTTTTTCTCCAGTTTTCTTTTACCTTCTTTTTACCCGGTTTGTTGACTGACAACACATTCCGTTTTACAGCTCCAACCTGAGGAGGAATGAGGAGGTACAACAAGCCACAAGGTGTTAGCTCAGTGGCTGTAACAGGATAATGCTGAGTGGAACATAAAGCAACTTATCACAACACCTGTAAGCGGTGCTAAAGGTAAAGTTGTACATGATTACATTAATAAACAGGCACCATCTTGTAAATCGGTATGCATCACCTCATTATACATCCATGTGACGGATCAACTGATTGCAGGAGCAGGGAGTTCCTACTTTCTGACATTACTAATGTAACTTCAGGACAGATGAGGCTTCTTTTGGTCACCTTGTGGACATGCAGCCTGCAGGCCAGGTAGTGTTCGTTTCTTTCTACCTGCAACTTGATGTAGACTGTGTTGTTCTCACTACTGCTGCCAGGAGCTGTCTCACTGAAACTTCATGTGTCATGTTAGCTACCTAGAGCCACCAGATGCCTGGAGAGTCGTCAAAAACTCCACATGTAATCTAGCACGACACTGTGGCTGTTAAGTTTTCCCAGCCCCTGCTGCGTGCACGTGCTCACCTCTTGTCAACTAAAATCCATTTGTATGGTTAAGTTGACTTCTTCAAAGACAGATCCAAGTGCAAAATGCATGAAGGACACAACACTGGTGAAAGAGTTTGTTACCTGGGAGGGAGTGCTGGTGAGCTCCATCTTCTCCTGAGACCTCTCCTTAGCCAACCGTGCTGCCTCCTTGAATTCAGCAAACTTATCTGCAAACTATAATAATGAGAGTAATTAAAACCCTATATGTCTGAATACAGGACAACCATGACTATCTGTTTTTGAGCATAAGAAACACTTTCTACCATCGTCCTGTTGGGTGTGTTTTCCTGAGATATCAAACCGTCATCACTGAAGCCTCTTCTCTCATATTGGTGAAACATGACTTACAGTAATACGTAAAACTCGCGTCTTTGTATGCTGTATCAGTCACAGATTAACACTCCCTCATGCTGACTCTTGAAGAGGTCAGAATGGGTTTCTCTGACAGTTCATTTTCTGACTTGTGAGCTGTGACAGGTGTAATTCTTGGCTGTTTGACAGACCTTAATCTATGGGTCATTTCTGCACTAAACATGTCAGGAAATGTCTCAAACTTGTTTTCAGTCGTTATGAATTTAATTCCCCATAGACAGGAAATCACGTTTAGTACTGATAAACTCTGAAAGACTCGTTATGATCAGACTGAAACCACTCACTAGCCCAGCAACATTATAGCTATAAACAATTCATAATGCAACACCACTGGTACCGTCTTCTTTTAGAAATAATATCTGATGTAAACGTCTAGCCCTATATAACCCCAGTGTTTCAAGCCTAATTTAAAAAAAAAAAAAAAAAGCACTGTCCTATATGATGCTTCAGCCGAGCACATGCACACTTCCATCTCTCGGCATTGCACTGCAGGTCTCTGTCCTGTGCTCTCACCTTGACCAGGTGGCTCTCAGATGAGAAGCCGAGGCCGTAGACAGTGTTGGCCCTGCTGTCGGCCCACTGACCAAACTTCTGCGATGTCTTGGTGAAGGTCATGTTGGGGGTGATGGTGCTGTTGATAATGGCCTGTAGAAAATAAAATGCACGTGACTGAGCCAGACAGTAACATGTCAGGTTCAAAGGTAGAAATATAGATATTGTTTGTTAAAGCAGCATTGACTGGGGGAAACAGTTCGGGCAGTAACTGGGTCAGCTGCCTTGGGCTAAAACAGCTGGATGCTGATATCTACTAGGACCAGGGTGTGTGTATGTGTGTGCATGTTGTACTGTCATGAGTTTGCATCCCTACTGTTTGGTAAACAGGAAACAATCAATGATGAGTTCTAATGTTATTGATCTGTGTGGCAGGACGAGAGGTGAGCACAGGTGGTTATGACAGCTTTAAAAAATGAACTGCTGCTACTGTCTCTCACATTACTCTTATGTAAGATGCCTTAAATACATTTGAGTGAAATAGCAGCTGACAACTTGTTTTTCTGGCGCTTTCTACTGCGTCACATGGCTCTCATCATGAAACTTTAAGAAATGCTAAGATACCAATACACAGACCAGAAATTCAGAGGACAGCAGGTGAACTAATAAAAACAAACAAACAAACAAAGATCTGTCTGCTCTGTGTTTGTTTTGTTTGTGTCTGCTGAGAGGACTTACTGTTGTCTGGATGATAAAGCCCTCCAGCACCAGCCCACCCGAACTCTGCTACTGGCAACAGCTAACTTACTGGTTGAACAACAGCAGCCATCCACTCTTACATAAACTATGCTAACTCCACCCCTGCAGCTCTCCCAACACTAAAATAATCACTGTCACATAGATATGACAAACCCGACGACATAAAAAGCATAAAGAAGCTAGGCTGAGCCGAGAGGCGGAATATGTTGACAAACATGCTGATCCAAATGTTTCTGATTGTTTGCGATGATTAGATAAAACTGTACCGATCCACACTGGCCAAACTAAGAGGACATACTTTCTGGGGTGATGAATTTGTATATTTTTGTGTGTCTGAGCAAACAATCAATGGTAACATGATGGCAAAGACAAAGAAGACCAAACAATTCAGCCTTTAAAATGGAAAAAAAGACATTTAGGTTTTATGAGGACACTAATATTTCGAGCCAAAATGCAGGACAATATCGATTATCTATACCCCTTATTCCTGAACAGGGTCGTGGGTGGGGGCTGGAGCCAATCCCAGCTGGCACTGGGCGAGATACGGGGTCCACCCTGGACAGGTCTCCGAACTATCACAGGGCTGACATGTAGACAAACAACCACACACACTCACACTCACTACTATGGGCAGTTTAGAGTCAACCTAAGCTGCATGTCTTTGGACTGTGGGAGGAAGCTGGAGTACCCGGAGAGAACCCACGCAGGCAAAGAGAGAATATGCAGACTCCACACAGAAAGCCCACGGGTCGGCCGGGACTCAAACCCGACAGCACTAACCACTGCACCGCTGTGCCACCCAGGACAATATCTAGATGCTATTTACAAGTATACCTATTACATTTCAGAATTTAGCTGGAATGAAATATGAAATACACAAACATGGTTCTGAGTGCTTTACTTGTGCGCACCTTAGACCCATCCAGACTGATGATTCGGTATACGTTCCTCGTACTGTCGAAGAAGTAGGAGACTGTGACAGCGTGTTTACTTGTGGGAACCCAATTCTTCTTGGTGTTTGGGTCGATCTGGAAGACGTGAGCCCGTGTACTAAAGATGGGCTGCTCTCTACACACAGAGAGGGGAAGGAAAGGGAGATAGAAAATCAGTAGCTGGTTATATTATAAGCCTCAACTCTGATGTTGAGCTGTCTTAAATATAGTGTGTGCACCTGAACACTGGCCTGTGAGGAGGGATTAACTGATTTGATTACACTAAAACCAATTAATAATAAAACCAGACTTGCAGGTATTGCAGGAATCCTGTCACAAAGCAAGGCTTGGCTGCAACTAATGACTATTTTCATTATCAGTTATTTTGCTGATTTACTCAAGTATCGATTAATCATTTAAGGGGATATTTACAAAAGCCGTCAAGTTTTCATCACGTATTTTCCTATATTGTCAAATATTATGGCAACACAATTTTTTTAATTGAGCAGCGTAAGAAAAGGAAGTGTTAGTACTGAGGATTGCGATGAACTAGAAGAAGGTGGAAGTTTCCCACAACATCCAAAATTCACTTTCCTGCTGCAGACTGGATGAAAACAAGTGTTTTATGTGCTGAGGTACACGTACAAGTGTAACACAAAATTTCCCTCATCATGTTATGTTGTAAAGCTGCACAAGAGCTGATATCAATTCACTCTGAATCAGCAAAAATGACTATATTAGAAATAAAATTGTCCATAGAGCAAAAACCAATAAATGTAAAAATATTAACGTTAGCTCCATAGTATGGACTTGTTGCAATGTTCCAAAAATCCAACAATCACTTCATTATGTGGAGTTAATGAACCTCTGCAGTCAGTGAGTGATGAAGGCAATGCCATTAAAACTGATTTATGGTCAAAATAAAGCCTTACACAAGCTGGACAAAACAGTGTTATAAAATCATACTGCAAGGAGTTTAGCAGCCTAAATGATACTTACTCTGCTGTTTCACATGTGTATTTTGTCTCAAAATACCATAGTACTGGGAATAACTTGAGGTACAGTAGAACTGAAAGTGATAATGGTAAAAGTGATGTGTTGTGCTACACTGAGGAAATATGACTGAGGATTATTGTTGAAGAGACGTGACATGGAAAGACCCACACGCATCCCGACAGCTAGAATTTAACAAAACAAATGTAAAACTGAGTGCTTTAAAACCTATCACACAAAAACATTTGTACAGTATCAGAATACTTCATTTGGACTCAGAAAGGTTTGGTCAAGTGTGAATAATTATTAGTTGCAGTTCTGTTATCAATATAATAATTCAATATAAAATTTAAGCAAAAAAAACAAACAAACAAACAAAAAAAAAACAAAAAAAAAAACAGCACTGCCACATGTTGTACACACCAGGGAGGTCCACGGAAGTGGCTGGGGAAACCAAAAAACAATATCGCCGTTTGGGGTTTTCACACAAAAAAAAAGAACAGCAGAGCCAGGAACACACAGGTGAATAACGCAGGCAGGACAGTGGTCAGTGTCGCTGACAGGTCTGGTAACAGACAAGAGGTTTGCCAACGTTGCTGGAGATTACAGGTACTCACAGGTGAACAGACTGGAGGCAGGAGAGTAAACAGCATTGAGGTAAGGAGACCGAGTCAGGGGAGCTGACAGCTTCGCTGGCAGAACAGGAGCACACAGCAGGTAATGTGGGACAGGGGACACACTAGCGTCACTGGGAATTCAGGAACTCACAGGTAAGAAAAGGGACAGGTGGTACAGCATAGTTAATGTGGGACAGGGGACACACCAGCTTCACTGGGAATTCAGGAACTCAGAGGAAAGAAAAGGGACAGGTGGTACAGCATAGCTGGCCGAACAGGAACACAGCAGGATATGCTGGGACAGGAGACAGAGCCAGTGTAGCTGGAGGAGCAGAAACTCATGGGAAAGTTGCCTGAAGCTGGAGAGATCACAGCGTCGCAGGGAGAAGGTAATCAAAAAACTGGAGAACGGAGTCGAGTAGCAGAGATTCACTTCGTCAGCATCATGAATAACGTTAACGAACCAGCGAAAGACAGAGAAAGGAGGAGGTATTTATGGGCTGTGGACTGGGAAATAATGAGCCGCAGATGAAAAGACTGAAGGGTGATTGTGAACTAAAGCAAAGCTGGGGCAGGTGAAGTGACACAGGGCAGGAAGTAAACCAAAATAAAAGCTCCCAGAACCAGAAAATAAGCAAAAACATAACAATAACTGTTAACATTTATGAAAAAACCCTGAATAAAAAAAATGTAGAATAGAATCTGGATGCCTGAAAGGCAAAGGAGGAAAGGAGGAAAGAGACAGACAGGCAGCCGAGATGGGGGCGTCTTTCTTGAAACCTACTGGCTGGTGTGTGGGCCGGTTCAGATCAAATTAGGCACAAATTATGCATGTCATTTAAAGCAGAAAAAGAAAGTGTAGATATGCTAATTCATTTCTACTTTTAAAATAACACAGCTGAACAATGCAGCAGAGCCCACACAGACATGGACAATCACCATCTCCCTGTGAGCACAGAGATGCTGAGTGACAAGCCCAGGAGCTTGTGCATTGGCAGCACAGGAGCAGAGGTTGTCACAAATCACAGCAGGGCCTCGAAATGACTCTCTTCAGTGCTGGTGCAGCTCCTGAGCAACTTGCATGACAAAGCAAGTAATAGGCTGATTAAAAAATACAACAACAGGTTGATCAACTGGGGCCAACAACATCATGTGGGTCCAGATCAATACTGTGGAGGGAGTTGGTACACTTCCATATTTGTTTGGCAGGTGCAGCTGTGGAGTTACTGACAGTGTCTCTCACTGTCACACCTGTGGCACCTGGCACAGAGGCAGCACAAAGTGGCATGCCCAAATGTGCTACAAAACCACAGGATGTTTTATTTGAGGCTTCGAACAAGTGTGTGCAGGTCAGGCTTGACCAGCAGAGTGTATATTGACGTGGAGATGGTGACACGAAGCAATCATGCCACAGGTGAGTTGGATGCAGCTGATGAGTAGGCTCTGGACAGTTTCCAAAAAAAGCTCCCAGTGTCTTGGATTAAAAACAAAACAAGGTATAAAGTTCTGGCTGTAACTGGTCTGAATGTCTGTGGAAATACTGTTTTACCTGGAGATGCAGACTCTGTTAGGAAATGTCCCAATTTTCACACAGAAAAGCAAAGAAAAGGACTGACAAGTTATTGTCTCCAGCCCGAGAGAGGGCATCTTTTTTCCACTTTACAATGTGAAGCATTACACCTTAGTCTAGCACTATAACTGGCTCATAAGTGGTATTTGGGAATCGTAGACTAGATAATGAACCTCAATTGAAAATTGGGGGAGCTAATATAGAACGAGTATAAGAAATTAAATTTCTAGGTGTCATAGTTGATGACAAATTCTCCTGGAAATCTCATATCAGATATGTTCAGCACAAAATAGCAAAAAACATATCGATATTGGCAAGGGTTAGATATATTTTGGACTGGAAAGCACTACGTATTTTGTATTCCTCATTGATTTTACCATACTTAGAGTATGG
>NW_018128588.1:23836-30722 GCF_001952655.1 Monopterus albus
TTAATGATTAATCAGATGGAACATTGTGGGTGTGGTGTATGAATGTTAACACTATGTAATAACTCTTTAGTATATTACTTGTGTGGTGTAGAAGAGAATTATTTAAGAATGTAATTATGTACGAATGTTAACACTGTAATAATTCTTTAGTATATTACTTGTGTGGTGTAGAAGAGAATTATCTATGTAGAGATACTGCTTGCAAACCAATGATGTAAGAGGATGTCATGGGGTAGGACTGGATAAGTCTGACTTCTTCCTACTCCATTCAAGCATGTACTAGGTATAAGCAAATTGATATTGGATTAGCATTTGTTGAATATGTGTAAAATTATGTGTGTTGATATATCAACTGTCTTTACATGCCTGAAAGAATAAATAAATCAAATCAAATCAAACTATCTTGACACTGGGCTCATGTAATGTAAATTTTGTCCTAAGATGTCTAGCTGCAAAAGTTCCTGTAGATTTGATTACTCAGATGGAAGCAGAGCGTCACAGGTCTCCTCTGGGACACATCTCAGTGTGTTAATTAAGTCAGCAGAATGAAGTCTGGGCAGATGTTATTTAAAGGAGAATCAGTTAATCAGAGAGTGGTAACACTTGATTCACACCAGATCGCACAGGCTGTGGAGATGGTAAGAATATACTGTACTATATATATTTATATGCTATGTTATGTTGTATGTTCATGTAGTACATTACACTGAGAAAAGAGACATGAGATGGAAACACACAGCACATTTGTCTTTGCTGTGGAGGTTCTGTGTGTCACTGCTCATCATAAAGATAATTTACTTCCCCTGACCTGAAAACTTTTACCTATCATCTTTTAGGACATGTCCAGGAAGTGATTCTGTACTGTTGCTGTAAAAACAGGACTGAAATTGATGCCCTGATCAAATTTTAGCAGAGCATTTTATATTTCAGAGTATAATTAGTATGACGGTGTAGATCAAAATCTGCCCTGGCGCTATGTGTTGCTTTGAGACCATGTGGAAATTGTTAGCACATAATCCCTTTGCACAATGAAATGTACTGTGGCATTCACGCCTCAGTGACGAGCACTCTGACAGAGGAATGTGACCACTAGTGTTATCGTAACAGCAGCTGTCTACATATAGCCAGCAGACACAGACACACATCGTCCAGGACTGAAAAGACAATGTTTCAGATTAGCAGCGAACTACACACAGTGTGTTCTGTATCACTGTGGCCAGTCAGTCACTCAGGGGACACATTTATCCTGAGACCAACCTGGATTCATTCTTGAGAGACTAAAATCTGAACATATTTGGCATTTTTGCTTGAAAAATGAGTGAGGGATTAACAGACTGTCAACAGAGCTCCCGATTACTTTTTCGTTGAAAGACTAATCAGTTAATGCACTAATTCTGTCCTCAGTTAATCCATCCTTTCACTTTCAGTGACTTACGCAGGTCCAGGTTGCATTTACTTAATCAAATATTAAGAATTAAGAATTACTGTTAAATATTAATGGGAAGCACTGAAATAATGTGATATATTTCAGTTCAACTGCACAGCACCAAATGACAATAAAAGTCGTCTCAAGGCACTTTAAACCTCACTCTACTGGTTTGCAGTTATACTTTATTGATACGACTGTGCATCTGGTATTTAATTGCATTCACTGTGGAATTTAAAGTCTTAAATTTAATCCATGTGCACAGTATGTTACTGTGGTGTGTCAATTAACTAATTGCTTGACCTCTACCTCACACTCCTACTGAAATAAGAATTAAAAGCCACATTAATTAGTGTCACCATTATAAAATAGTACACTCATCATTTACAATGTATACGGAGGACTACACCACAACAAATTAAAATATTCTGACGACAAGAGTAAACCACTGCACTCGTGGCTGCAGAAAAAAATAACCCTGCATTACTAACTCAGCTGCTGCCTGCGTCGTCATGGCAACCACCCATGTTACTAAGGGTTGGTCGTGAGCTGTGAACATCGTCCGACTCTCTCTCTCTCCCTCCTACATGCTCCCTTGCCCAGTCTGATCCCAGCATCCCTGCCAGTTAACCCACTCACAGAGGGAGGGAGCAGGGGCTTGGCAAGGCAAAGCCCTCCAGCTGAAAACACCCACATGCCATTCACCATAGGCATACGGGCTTTAATATTCAATAAACAGCTGCACATGATGCAAGACATAGATTGTGACCTATTTAAACTGATATACAACGTCGGGCCACCATAAAGATTTGTGAAAACAATGAGACAGGTGGCACACATATTTCTGCTGAAGCAATGCTCTTATAGGCTATTTTTTCTTCTGAGACATGGTTATAGCCGAGTTTACCAACAAGTTTAAGCTTCTCCAGTCATTTAACCGCTTCCTAGTCCTGTTCAGATGGATGCATGTCACAGAAACAGTCGGTAAACAGCCATGCGTTGCACTTTAACAAAGATGGGTAAACAAAGCGGCCTCACATAACATAAGGCTAAACCAGCCACATCATTGACAGTCTTATCTCTTGTAAAAGTAGACCACTACTTCTAATAAAGTACAAATCCCACCTTTATGTGGCTTTTCCTAATGGGTTTTGTTGTCCTCGTTTTATCCTCATTCTGTAATTTGCTAAATAAGTTCAAGCTAAATGTACATCCATGTATCGAGAAGGAGACAACAAACTACCAGCTGGGGCTGCCTCCTGTTGTAATGGACACTGGCTGACAGAACATAAAATAGTCTATGAAATATCAAAGATAGTTTAGAATTGAAAACATCACTACTTTGCAGAGTCCAAGTAGGATGCCTTCATATGTCTAGTTTGGTTTGATCAAAAGTCCAAACAACATTTAGTTTTCATGACAAAGAAAAGCAGCAAATGCTCCTATGTAAAAGACTGGAATCATATAATGTTTTTCCATTGTTTCACTACTGTAACTTGATGAACTCTACATCAAAATAGCTGCAGATTACTTTTCTGATGACCAGTTGTCTCTAATTCTCTTAATGGCTTTCAGTAAATCACTAAGATCTATACTTAGTGTCATCCGTACCCCTAACAGCAGTCAGTCTGTGCTCCCAAAATATGTTTCTCTTCCCTCTAAAAACATGTTGACTGCAAATCAACCTTTGACCTACTGGTTGGACCAATTGCCTGGACACCGTTTTGTTCCAAATGCTCAGTTTCCAGGGAGGCAGCTTGTTTAAAGTCATCTATTATACTAGAACAGAAAACTCCAGCACTCGTTGGAACAGCCAAACCTGACTTGCTTATTAAGGGAGGAAGTACACACCTAGGATGTGCTCTCCTTCTGTGTCCGAGCATAACTGGATTTAAAACACTGGCCTGGAGAATTACAGAGGAGGAAAGCACTGGCATCCAACCCACCAAGCCCAACATGACAACAAACCAATTAGACGATACATCTTCTGCTTTCATCTGGAGTAAGAACTAAGTTGCTCATGGTCAGGAGAATCACCATGCATCTGCAGGTTCAGCTACATGCATTACAGCAGTCAAGTGCAGAAGAGCTTCTTCTTCTTCTTCTTCTTCTGACTGTTCCCGTTAGGGGTCGCCACAGCGAATCATCTGTTTCCACCTAACTCTATCCTCAGCATCCTCTACTCTCGCCCCAGTTAACTTCACGTCCTCTTTTAGCACATCCATATATCTCCTCTTTGGCCTTCCTCTTGACCTCTTGCCTGGCAGCTCCATCTCCAACATCCTTCTACCAGTATAACCACTATCCCTCCTCTGCACATGTCCAAACCATCTCAATCTGGCCTCTCTGACCTTGTCCCCAAAGCAGCCAACCTGAGCTGTCTCTCTGATGTGCTCATTCCTAATCCTGTCCGTCCTGGTCACTCCTAAAGAGAACCTCAACATCCTCATCTCTGCTACCTCCATCTCTGCCTCTTGTCTTTTCCTCACTGCTACAGTCTCTAATGTATAGCGCCTACAGTGCTGCCAAAGTGGTCTCTCGCTCTTTGGCAGCACAAAATAATTCTGAAACTCTCTTTATTTAACTGTATTTTCTTCTGGGGTAGTCAGAAATCAAATCAAATCAAATTTTATTTGTATAGCGCCAAATCACAACAAAAGTCATCTCAGGACACTTTACAAAGTAAGGTCTAGACCTTACTGTTATCAATATTATTACATAGGGAAAACCCAACAAATCCCCCTTGAGCAAGCACTTGGCGACAGTGGGGAGGAAAAACTCCCTTTAACGGAAGAAACCTCCGACAGACCCCGGTACCTACCAACAGCAAAAAACAGTAATGGATATGTGTTATTTCCTTGTCCCATCTGAGCTCTGATACTTGACCTGCTCTCTGTCGTCAGTTCAATTACAGCCTTATCTTTTGGCTTCTGTAATGTAAAATATCACTGTATGGAGGCTGTCAGTAACATACTGATACTGCTAGGTAGGATCAATAAAGTACCTACCTACCTACCTACCAACAGCAGTATAGTGTTCTATCTGCGGTTTGCAGTTCAGTATGGCTAGGAATTATTTTAGCATCGTCATTGCTCTACCAAGGTGACAGGAGTACTTCACACAGTCACAGCGGGTGACTAGCTTTAGTTCTGTGCAAGTTACAGTGGATTTGGTGTCACTTTTTAAGGTTTCTTGTGGAAGAGTCATAAAACCTCCAAATACTCAGGTTACAATGAAAAATTACAAAGAGGAGCATCAAATGTTCTCTTTTGAGAAGTGGAATTTGCAAATATCTTGCTTTTCCCCCAAAGTTTCCTTAAAAATTTAAATGATTATCAAACTACCTGCAGATGGTCTGATAACTGATTAATGGACTAATAGTTTTAGTTCTTTATACAACAACTAACTCTCCAGACATTGTTTTAATCACACTCCATAAAATATGCACTGCTCTGTCCCATCTGAGCTGTAATACTAGATCTGCTCACTGTCATCCATTTACCAGTGAATGTAACTACATACATTCATTCAAGAAATGTACTTGAGTACAATTTTGAGGTATCCGTACTTTACTTGAGTATTTTCATGTTTTGGTACCTCATAGTAAGACTTCACTACATTTTAGAGGCAAATATACTTTTTACTGCACTACATGTATTTGATACCTTTAGTTACTTTTCAGACTCAGGTTAATGAAACAAACTACAATATAATCATAGGACTTTATTCTCAGTGGCAAATTCACAAGCTACCCAGCAGTATGCAAAGTACTTCACCTTCAGCTGCAACATTAAAGTGATGAAGACAATAATGCATCAATAATTAGGCTACAATCCAATAATATAACATACATTTATGTGAGATGTACCTTTCAGCACTTTCACTTATACTTTTGGTACTTTAAGTATATTTGGATGCTAATACTTCTGCACTTTTATTTAAGCAACATTTTGTATACAAGATTTTTATTTGTAATAGAGTATTTTTACAATATGGTATTACTACTCTAACTTAAGTACTGAATCTGAGTACTTCCTCCACCACTGGTACCTGGGGCATTATTTTCATGCACTACAGAGCTGACAAGCGCGCTTCATACAGTTAGCAGTGGGTGGCTAGGTTTGGAGTACTGTTCAAATCAACACAAACACACAGTCAGTCAAACCCTGACATGATGAGTGAGAATTACAGCCTGACATTTCACTGTACTGCAAGTTACATACCCCATTTTTGCAGGATTTGGTGGCTGAGTCGAAAATGAACCTGGTGTTGGTCTCCTGGAGGCTAGCTGCAGCTTTTTGATGCCCTCTCTGCTCTGCTTGTTGTTGTGACCGGCGGAGCCACGGTGCTGTTGTCAGTCCGACATGACTTAATGTTGTTGTGCCCTTGGGTACATTTCGGTGGGGGCGTTGGTGGGTTTCATCCAAGTAAACGTGTCTGTGCATACATGATGACTTATAACACTGCACTCGCAGTTGGATTAGTTGCTACCGTTAGCTAGCTAAACAAAACTCTTTAGTTATGCCCAAACAAGGATTAACAAATCAAAACTCTGACTGACGGGAAAGGCTGCGTGATTTCTTGACAACGTAAATCCGAATTGATAAAGTTGCCTTTTTATGTACAAAGTAAAACTGTCGAAAGAAAAATATTATCGAGCTGTCTGTCGCTAAATAGAGCATACAGCGTTATATCGGCACATAAGCTAGCTTTAACGTTATCCATTCATGTTAGCTTGCTGTCCGTTGACTGTTACTGATGTGAGCTGTGAAATCCGACCGGATAAATTAGTAAATGTGAAGTTAATTATTCTCAGCTGAAAAACTCTGAACATTCATCTCAAAAAACATACTGTTCCTAAATCCCCGTTTCAGTCGCTGGCTCTTTCTTGTTGTCCGCTGTGCCATTAAATTCTTCCAGCCAAGAGAGACTAATATTGCCGAGTTTTACAGCTCCACAGACCTTTAATGCTGCTTGGTGGTGCCAGGCATCTTCTTTCTAGAAAGAGCTTCATATGCACTGTTTCTGGTGAAAATACAGGAAATATCTGGTTCACACTCCACACTTTAACATCACCTCCTCCAAAGATTATTAACAGTTGCTCAGCTCGGCACATAAGCTAGCTTTAACGTTATCCATTCGTTGTTAGCTTCTCGACGTATTTCTCAGTTCAAATGTGGCCTAAACTCGGATTCAAACGCTATAAAAATATGATACTGATGCTCCATTGGCCAATTCATCCTCTCATCGTCTCCCTCAGCCCTTCATCTCATTCATCAGCTTCGTCCTCCACTGCTGTTAATGATGCTACCACAGTTGCCCTGCGGGAGCATTAAACTTACGGCGTCATCACGTTCAAGTTGGACGTAGGTGTTGGACACATCCGGGGTGTGGCTATTCCAAACGCACTTCACTATTATATGCTGAATTATATATGTATAGTAGCAGTACATAATGGTG
>NW_018128589.1:0-872 GCF_001952655.1 Monopterus albus
TGAACACTTAACTCACAACAGTATGATCAGACAATAACTCTCAGTGCAATACTGTACAGGTCTCTAGTACTCTGTTTTAAGTGCCCTATTTTTATCCCTAATTAGTGAACATTCCTTTGTTGTCTGCATTGCTTACTGTCTGTTTATACTGCTTTTTCTGCATTGTTTGCACTGTTTGTTGATGTTAATACTGCTATTTTGTTATATTACACAGCCTTGGTTTACTGTTACTGTTTGCACATTGAGAGCCGATGTATCTGAGTCAAATTCCTTGTGTTTCCAACACACCTGGCCAATAAACTGATTCTGATTCTGATACCTTTGTACATATCCATCCGTTGAATCCAGATTGTGTGTATACTGTATAGTACTTAGTGCTCCGCGCAGAGTGGTGAGTTCCATCAGCTCTGTCCTCTTTTGTGTTTTTTTTCCATGCGTTCTGAAGTTTTCCGTGTTTGTTTTGTGTTATACTTCTCTCAGTAGGTTTCTGTAGAGCTGTGCTACTAGGTGTACAAATTTTTATTATGTTTGCACTATGTTTTATACTCTTTCGCGAGCTCCCGTGCTGGGGGACTCTAGAAGTAGCGGCCCCATTGTTTACTCTCGGGATCAGCTGCTTGCCCTCAGCCTTGTCCAGGTTCCTTATGAAAGCTATTTTCCCAGTTCTCTTAACCAGGAACTCAGAAAGACGAGGCGGTCCAAGTGGATACAAAAAACCGTGCTGGTTTATTCAAAAGATCACAGGTAAAATTAACATTACACGTCCAGGTATCTTCCACCTCCAATACTGCGCGCAGGCAGATGAAGAATGAAAGGACCCCGAACCCAACAGGCCTGTACATTATATCTGGTTTGGGCTAACCCCATTCTAC
>NW_018128589.1:1064-4173 GCF_001952655.1 Monopterus albus
GGTGACGCCACGGTTTGACGTTGCTGTGTAGAATGGGAATAGCCCAACCGAAGTGATAAATGTATAGGCCTATTGTGGTTCAGGGTCTTTCATTCTTCATCTGCCTGTGCGCAGTATTGGAGGTGGAGGATACCTGGACGTGTAATGTTAATTTTACCTGTGATTATTTGAATAAACCAGCACGGTTATTTTTTTATATATCCAAGTGGTCCGCTTCGTCTCTCTGAGTTCCTGGTCAAAAGAACTGAGAATTAGCCTTCAAGCCAAAGATTCCCACGGAGATACGACGAAAAAGGCAAGGCAGTAGAGCTGGCATAAAGCACCAGGAGAGGAAACAGAGGTATGAGCCATGTTTACCATCTGTCGCTATGGAAAACATCCACTCTCTTCCCAACAAAATGGACGAGCTAAACCGCAACGGGTGTACAGGAAGTGCAGCCTTCTGTGTTTCACCAACACTTCTGGTTCTGTGGTCTGTGGTGACGGTTTACACTTATCCCTCAGCTGACGCTACTACTGCATTCGAGCACGCGCTAAGTAACACCCACAGGCTCTAATCCTCATCTCAGGGGACTCTAACCATGCCTCCCTCTCCCCTTCTCTGCCACCCTCCCAAATTTCACCCAGTATGTTAATTGCCGCACAAGGGACAATAAAACTCTGGACCTAGTATATGCAAATGCCAGGAACACCCCCCTGCCCCCTCTAGGTCGCTCTGACCACAACCTTGTTCACCTACTTCCTGTGTATACTCCAGTGATGGAAAAGGTGTCACCACAGGTCAGAGCAGTAAAGGTATGGACAGAGGAAGCAATTGAGCAGCTGAGGGACTGTTTTCACACCACAGACTGGGACATCCTCTGCAGTCCTCATGGAGAGGACATAGATGACCTCACACACTGTGTTTCAGGTTACATAAATGTCTGTATGGAAAATATCATACCATCCAGGAGAGTATGGTGTTTTCCCAATAACAAGCCATGGGTGAGCCCCAAGTTAAAGGCACTGCTGAATGAGAAGAAGAGGGTTTTCTTCTTGGGGGACAAGGAGGAGCTGAGCAGAGTGCAGCGGGAACTAAAATATATGATCCGGACGTCCAAGGCTAGCTACAGGAAGAAGCTAAAGCAGAACATGGAAACAAACAACATACGCAAGGTGTGGAGAGGTCTGAAACACATCTCAGGCCACGGAAAAAGTTCTTGGGCTGCCCCACCCTGGACAGAGTTACAACATTCCACACTTTGTAATCCTGTTGGCCATTTGGTGTAAGCAGAAGTTCACATCTCCTTGCTAGATTGTGGTAAAATCCAGGTATGTGTGTGTGTGTGTGTGTGCATGCGTTTCTCAGGTGGCAGCTTGATCTTGATCAATGAACACTGAACAATGGGTGGTCTGGGTTGCAGGCCCTCTGTATGTGTGATGCTCATAAGTATGCTAAACTGGCCAGGTGGTCATCTCCGGTTGTGAGCCCCCTGCCTCTGCAGGACACCCCATGACAAAGCAGAACTTGGGATATGCTAAGTGGGTCTAAGTGAAGATGCAAAACAGGCCAACAGGTTTTTGTTCAAATGTAAATAGGCTGTCGAGTTACTTGGAGATGCAGACATCCTGTCTCTACAGAAGTTACAGCATACAGTTCCACTGTTACACTTATCACAATACAGCAGTCATCAATACAGTTTCAATATGTATAAGCAAGGAAAATAAAGGTATGAAAAATAACTAAAAGAAAGCGAACAACTGAAAAGCACTGTAACAAAAGGAAACTAGAGTTATGAAAAGTAAAGGGAACTAAAGGTATGAGAAGTAATTAAAACTTATAAACTAGAAAATTGCATTTTCTGAAGAAAATGTGTATGATGCTGAGTGCTGAAAAATCTCCCTGAAAATGCTGAACATTTTGACACCTGAATGCTTTTGCCAGCTGAAAGTATGCTGAAGTTTGAATTTCCCCATTTATTTGAATGGGGTAAGATTTTCAGAATAAAGTTAAATATTTTAAAAGTATGAAGTTTAGAAAAATTCTGAAGAGAAGCATGAATGTCCTTGAGGAGCTCAACATTTTGATAGCTGAAATAGCTGAAAGTATGCTGAGATAAAATTATCCCATTCATTTGAACGAGGCAAGATTTTCAAAATAAAGCTAAATATTTAAAAAGTATGAAGTTTAGAAAACTTCTGAAGAGAAGCATGAATGTCCTTGAGGAGCTGAACATTTTGATAGCTGAAAGTATGCAGAAGTAGAATTTCCCCATTTATTTGAATGGGGTAAGATTTTCAGAATAAAGCTAAATATTTTAAAAGGATAAAGTTTAGAAAAATTTCATAGCTGAAAGTATGCTGAAAAAATTAAATGCCAAAAAACGGATGGAAGAAACCAGAATAATAATAACTAGAAAATTGCATTTTCTGAAGAAAATGCATATGGATGCTGTGCTGAAAAATCGCCCTGAAAATGCTGAACATTTTGACACCTGAATGCTTTTGCTAGCTGAAAGTATACTGAAGTTGGAATTTCCCCATTTATTTGAATGGGGTAAGATTTTCAGAATAAAGCTAAATATTTTAAAAGGATAAAGTTTAGAAAAATTCTGAAGAGAAGCATGAATGTCCTTGAAGAGCTGACCATTTTGATAGCTGAAATAGCTGCGAGTATGCTGAAGTTGAATTTTCCCATTCATTTGAATGAGGCAAGATTTTCAAAATAAAGCTAAATATTTAAAAAATTTGAAGTTTAGAAAACTTTTGAAGAGAAGCATGAATGTCCTTGAAGAGCTGAACATTTTGATACCTGAAATAGATAAAAGTATGCTGAAGTAGAATTTCCCCATTCATTTGAATGGAGCAAAACCTTCAAAATAAAGCTAAATATTTCAAAAGTATGAAGTTTAGAAAAATCTTGAAGAGAAGCATGAATGTCCTTGAAGAGCTGACCATTTTGATAGCTGAAATAGCTGAAAGTATGCTGAAGTTGAGTTTTCCCATTCATTTCAATGGGGCAAGATTTTCAAAATAAAATTAAATATTTCAAAAGTATGAAGTTTAGAAAACCTCTGGGGAGAAATATGAATGTCCGCTAGTGGGAGCGCTACTTTCTCTTACACCCCAT
>NW_018128589.1:17170-18398 GCF_001952655.1 Monopterus albus
TGCAGCAGAATTTTTTTTTGTAACCTTGGCCAGATCTGTGCCTTGCCACAATTCTGTCTCTGAGCTCTTCAGGCAGTTCCTTTGACCTCATGATTCTCATTTGCTCTGACATGCACTGTGAGCTGTAGGGTCTTATATAGACATATGTGTGGCTTTCCTAATTATGTCCAATCAGTATAATCAAACACAGCTGGACTCAAATGAAGGTGTAGAACCATCTCAGGGATGATCAGAAGAAATGGACAGCACCTAAGTTAAATATATGAGTGTCACAGCAAAGGGTCTGAATACTTATGACCATGTGATATTTCAGTTTTTCTATTTTAATAAATCTGAAAAAATGTCAAAAATTCTGTGTTTTTTTGTCAATATGGGGTGCTGTGTGTACATTAATGAGGAAAAAAATGAACTTAAATGATTTTAGCATATGGCTGCAATATAACAAAGAGTGAAAAATTTAAGGCGGTCTGAATACTTTCCGTACCCACTGTATGAACTACATAAACGAAAAGAAATATGGGTTTAAAGGTCGACTGTGCTAAATCAGTCCAACAAATAGGAAAACAGATTTTTACACGAGACCCAGACCAGATGCTCCAGCCAAACCAGTCCGACCACCAAGAGAGAGTCCAGGACCCTCTGCTTCACCCGACAAGGCAAGGAAAGCCTGCCTTAAATCATTACAACAACACTGTGAAGCCACTGTATATTGTACAAACCACACGAATATCTAGCCCTAAAAAGAAAACCAGTTCTACGGTACATCGGTGGCCAATACACTGTCTCTGATTAAATTTTTATTTGAGAGGCTGTCAGACCCAAACCTACAGTTTCCTTACAAAAACATTAAGCAAATTATCACGCACTTCATGATACTTTAGAAATCGCCAAACATGCAAAATGCCATTTTAAGAAACATGCTAAAATGGGTTTACTACAGTTGTGTTAATAGCTCCCTAGGGGAGAAGTTTCTGCTGTTTTAATTCCAGAAGGAACAGCGTCATGGCGACCACACGGTAGGAGACACGAAATGGTGGAAAACAGGGCTGGACTGGTCAGGAGCAGCCAGGTCAGAGGTCCACAAACATATGCATAGGAGCTGCGCGAGTAAAATGATATAATGACGACATGTTATAATGATACGATACGTATGCTACATTTTATTTTATTTCAATTGTTTGTTTTAACATTATGGGAAAAACATTTGACAATTTTGGGGACAGCTTTA
>NW_018128589.1:19216-20732 GCF_001952655.1 Monopterus albus
GCTATGTAAGGTACTTTGGTTAGCTGAATTTTTTAAGTGCTATATACATAAATTTGATTTGACTTGATTTGATACTGCAAGGCAAAGCAATGTTAGCAGTTATATTGTTTGTATTTGTTCTACTGTGGGACTACAATTAGGAACAGCCCCCCAGGCCGGCTTTTGAAGATGACAGTATTCAGCATTGCAGAGGTTCTGTGTGATGGACTGGATTGGAAGACATCATGATATTCAGGATTACAGATATAGGTTTGTCCTCCAGAAGTGTTAAGAGGAACATTAATGCAGAAAACATAAACATCCAGCAACATGCTGCCACTGACAAATGCAGCAGTGTTCAGAGTGGCTGTGAAGTAATGTGTGGATTGCCAGTCATCTCTTGCATCCGGTGATTGGTGTTGTTTTGAGGCCGATGCATTGCACCATTAAAGAAGAAGACCCTGCAAAAGCTTTTTCTGGGCATTTTGACAGCAGAGGGTCAAACTCAAGACAACATTTCTTGTCACAGATGGTGCCTTGTCAGTGGCCAGGAAGCAGGAGCAGAGGCAGTTTGTGATAACTGAAATCTGATCAAACATAAATCATCTTCTCAAAACTTGTGCATCCTATGAGAGTGTAATACAAGTCTGGCCTGCAGAAATTAAACTGTCAACATGTATCTGGGCAAACTGAAACTAGCAAGTGGATTTAAGGAAGCACATTGTAACTAGAGAGACAATGTGCGCAATCCTTCAGCCAGACTGCCACTGTGGTCAGAGCCACATTAGACTGTTTTATGTTCACTAACAGTGCCACCAGAAGCACATAAATCTTATGAATAGAAACAATATAGGTATTGTTGGTGAGCAACTGAAACTGAGGAATGAGGCCTGTCAAGAGTCATATAACAAATGACAAACAGGGAGAATGGACCAGTGTCTGGTGTCACAAATTGACAGCCAAGTTCAGCTCAGATGGCTGAGCTCATTGCTCTCATACAAGAATGTAAGTTGGCAAAAGATAAAGTGGTGAACATTTACACAGATTCTGAATACGCTGTACAAGCAGTACACGTAGACTTGTGTCACTGGAGGAGAAAGGGATTTGTGACTTCAACTGGCTGTCTGGTAAAACACTTGCAACAGTTACTCGAATTAGAACAAGTTTTGAAATTGCCTAAACAGGTGGCCATCATTAAGTGTAAAGGACATCAGAAAACAGACACTCAGCTGAGCAGAGGTAATAATATAGCCGACCTGGCCGCAAAGGCGGTTGCTGGCTATCAGTTAGCTCAAGGAGCTATTAGGGAGATTGAAGTCCTACGGGGTTGGAGCTTTGGAAGCTCACTGCCAAGCAGTACTGAAGACCTAAGAGGTCAGAGCTTTGGAAGCTCAGAGATATGCCGTACGAAGGACCTAAGAAGTCAGAGCTTTGGAAGCTCAGAGGTATGCCGTGCGAAGGATCCAAGGAATCAGAGCTTTGGAGGCTCAGAGATATGCCGTATGAAGGATCCAAGGGATCAGAGCTTTGGAAGCTC
>NW_018128589.1:28634-30556 GCF_001952655.1 Monopterus albus
TGGCAGCCATGGCCTATGACAGGTATGTGTCTATATGTAAACCTCTGCATTATCCAGCTATCATGAGAAAATCAAACATCAGTATTTTCCTGCTTTTAGCTTGGCTTCTGTCTGCTTGTTTGGTTACAGTGCCAGTTAGCCTGAGTGCTGATGCTAAACTTTGTAACTTTACTTTTAAAGGAATAATTTGCAGCAGTGGGGTGATCAAACTTCGATGTGTGAGTTCAACAGTATTATATATATATGGCTTTGTTGCTTTGGTAAGTTTTCAGACTTTACCAGTGCTTTTCATACTTTTTACCTATACCAGGATACTTATATTATCCTATCGAAGTTGTAGAGAAGTCAGGAGAAAAGCTGCACAGACCTGTTTACCTCACCTGCTGATTGTAATCAACTTTACCTGTTCCATGGGATTTGAAGTAATTCTAGGTCGACTGGACACAGATTTTCCCAAAACTGTGCATTTGATAATGACATTACAATTAATTTTGTACAGTCCTCTCTTTAATCCAATCATATATGGGCTAAAAATGAAAGAAATCTCTAAACACCTCAAGAGGTATTTGTTTTAGGTCAAATCACATTAATGTATCCACAAAGTTAATTGTTCATTTTCATCTGTGGTCATAATACAGAGATGTGGTTTCCTACGAAGGCATTGAACAGATTTGTGTTTATGACTGAGCAAATGTATCAAATCATATTACAGACATTCATTCATGTATATATCTTTGACTCTAGATGTGTTTATGAATTTCATAATGGTCATAACTTAATTGTTTAATGTTGAAAACCTGAACATTGTAAAATGCATTAATGGTAATATTTCTTGTTGGCCTAACAGCTTTAAACACAGCAGGATTGCAAATTCTTGTTTCCCATGTTATTTGTTGCAGATTATGATTTAGCACTTTGAGGTTTTAACTAATTAAATGATTTTACTTAAATGCCATTTGCGATTCTTGTGTTCTGCAGAACTACTTGTAATGATGCATATAGTTTCTGTACAGTTACACACACTAAAAGCATTTCAGTATAAAACATTTATTTTAAAAAGTGTAACTTAGCAGTTTTTCAGGGAAGTTGGTGTAATGTATCAGCGTTGATAAGAGATGTACAGTCACATTTTAGTGTCATAATAAATCAGATATATGATTTGTCTTTTAATCACCAATAACACCAACAAATCATTAAGTGCCTTTAAAGGCTAATGTGAGTGACTGAATTCAGATCTCCAGCCCATAAGTTTCCTTTATGTTTTGGCTAGCCGTGCTCCTAACTTAGCCTATGCTACATTAGCAGCATGGCAGCAAAAGTTGAACCAGATCCAACGTTTTTGCCATACAGACTGCCTGTTGTTGCCAGAGCCTCCTGTGGTGCTGGTGCTGGCTGCAGTGAACGCAGTCCCCCATATAAATAAATGAAGATGGCTGCGTCTTTTTACACCTTTGAAACTCAGTCTGATTGATTTGTTTGAGGATTTTCAGTCAGGATTTAGAGTCCATCATAGCACAGAAACTGCATTGGTGAAAGTCACCAATGATCTTCTCCTAGCCTCAGATAATGGACTTGTCTCAATACTTGTCCTCTTAGATCTCAGTGCTGCTTTTGATACCATTGGTCACAGCATCTTACTACAGAGACTTGAACATGTTATTGGGATTAAAGGAACTGCACTAAGTTGGTTCAAATCTTACCTGTCAAAAAGATTTCAGTTTGTTCATGTTAATGGTGAATCTTCCACACAGACTGAAGTTAGTCATGGCATTCTGCAGGGCTCTGTGTTAGGCCCAATTCTCTTCACTTTATACATGCTCCCTTTAGGCAATATTATCAGGAAGCACAGCATAAATTTCCATTGCTATGCAGATAATACTCAGTAATATTTATCTATGATGTAAAGGCTCTATTCTATTATA
>NW_018128590.1:0-4403 GCF_001952655.1 Monopterus albus
GTCCAAAGGGTGGGCTACCAAATATTATATATATATAATAGTAAAAGTCTTTTCGCTTGTAAAAGCAGACCACAATGTTTCCACAACTTTCTTTCCTCATTCTAGGCAGCAGTTTGCTAAATAGTGTTGTTGGCCCTTACACTGTACATTCATGCATCAGACAGTGTCACCCTTGAAGTGGGTATTCCCCCCCAACCACAGGGGGAAAGTATTGAGCAAATTGGTGCTTGGGACACCAAAATGAGGAGAAGAAGATGACAAACTAATAGGGGCATGGAGCTGGGGCTACCTTCTGTTGTAATGCACACTGGCTGACAAAAAATAAAATATAATAAAATAAAAACAAAGATTTGACTAGAAGACTGTTGGGCTTCGCGACCAATAATTCGACGGGTTGATTTCTGGGGGCAGCCCTAGTGAGATGATGGTGTATTTGTTCTGAATAGTCATGATTTTGCATTTGCATTTTAGAAGAGAGGTTTAAGTTTCTGATAGGCCAAATTGTACCATGCTTGATCTCGTGGCCCTTTTCCTCTAGGTGGCGCTGTGTTGTATGATGACATCAAAGTGACCATGACGTAGTGGAAAAGCCTGGACAATCTCAGGGCTACAAGTCCATCTCCAGAGATCTGGCTGTTCCTGTGTCCACTGTGTGCAACACCAGTCAGGAAGGTTACAGCCCATGGTGCTGTAATTAATCTCCATGGATGTGGACAAAAGAGAAAAATAGATGACAGTTTGTAATGAAGGATTGTTTGAATAGTGGATAAAAAGCCTCGATCAACTTCCAGACAAATTCAGGCTGATCTGCAGCCACAGGTGCAACAGTGTCAGTTCGCACTATCCATCACCATCTGATTGACAACGGACACCAGCCTTAACAATGCATTCAATTCATTATTAGAGTCAATTGGTTTTTCTCAAACTGTAGATAAACCCACTCACTGCTTTAATCACACCCTTGATCTTGTTCTGACATATTGCATCAAAATTGAACACTTAATAGTTGTTTACCAAAACCCCCTTCTGTCTGACCATTTTCTAATAACTTTTGAATTTATACTAATGGATTATACTCTGTGTGTGGGAAAATTCCGTTACAGTAGATGTTTATCTGATAATGCTGTTACCAAGTTTAAAGAACTAATTCCATCATTATTTACTTCAGTGCCATGCGCCAACACAAGTATAAGGATAATCACCTTTATTGGCCAAGTATGTTACACACAAGGAATTTGTTTCCGGTACAGAACCGATGGCAGCTATCTGCGGCGCCAACTCAACTGATGGCTCTAACCATCGGTTCAACCTCCTGTTTGAGGGTAAATTTAAAGAACTAATTCCATCATTATTTACTTCAGTGCCATACGCCAACACAATGAAGGGCAGCCACCTTAACTTTACTCCCACACAAGTCGATAATCTTGTTCATAGTGCCGCAGCCTCCTTGTGTATGACACCTTGATAATATTGCCCCTCTGAAAAGGAAGGCAGTGAAACAGAGGAGGCCTCCATGATACAGCTCACAGCTCCGCTCCCTAAAGCAGGCATCATGAAAACTGGAAAGGAGGTGGCGCTCCACTAAGTCAGAAGAGTTTTTTCTAGCATGGAAAGATAGTTTAATAACATATAAAAAAGCTCTTTGTAGTACCAGAACAGCATAATATTCATCACTGATAGAGGAAAATAAGAACAACCCCAGGTTTCTTTTCAGCACTGTAGCCAGGCTGACAAAGAGCCACAGTGCTGTTGAGCTTAACATTCCCTTAGATCTCAGCAGCAATGACTTCATTACAAATAAAATCACAACTATTAGAGAAAAAGAAATTATCAAATCCTTCCCACAACTCTCACAGATGTATCTACAAGAATAACAGCTTTAGAAACATCTATAAGACCTCAGTTATACTTAGACTTCTTCACACACATAGATCTCTCTGAGTTGACCTCAACAATTGCTTCATCTAAACCATCAACATGCCTCTTACTCTATCCCGACCAGGCTGCTCAAAGATGTTCTACCCCTAATCAACATGCTCATATTAGATCTGATCAACCTCTCTTTATTAATGGGCTATGTTCAACAGGCTTTTAAAGTTGTTGTAATTAAACCTCTACTCAAAAATCCTACTCTTGACCCAGGTGTTCTAGCTAAAATTCCTTTTATTCCTAAAATCATTGGAAAATCTGCTGCTAAGCAGTTATGTGACCACCTGCACAGTAATGATTAGTTTGAGAATTTTCAGTCTGGTTTAAGAGTCCATCATAGTACAGAAACTACATTGGTGAAAGTCACCAACGATTGCCCCCTGGCCTCAGATAAAGGACTCGTCTCCATACTTGTCCTCTTAAATCTCAGTGCTGCTTTTGACACCATTGGTCACAGCATCTTATTACAGAGATTAGAACATGTTATTAGGATTAAAGTAACTGCACTAAGTTGGTTCAAATCTTATTTATCAGAAAAATTCCAATTTGCTCATGTTAATGATGAATCTTCCACACAGACTGAAGTTAGTCACGGCGTTCCACAGGGCTCTGTGTTAGGTCCAATTCTCTTCACTTTATACATGCTCCCTTTAGGCAACACTATCAGGAAATACAGCATAAATTTCCATTACTATGCAGGTGATATTAAGATATATTATCTATGAAACAAGATTAATCTGATTAGCTGGTCAAACTTAAAATATGTCTTAAAGACATAAAGGCCTGGATGACCCGTAACTTCTTACTTCTAAACTCTGACAAAATTGAAGTCATTGTGCTTGGGCCTGAAAACCTTAGAAATCTGCTGTCTAATCATATAGTTACTTTAGATGACCAACTGTACACCAGCCAGAAAGAGGGTGGGCTGGCTCTGTTGAGTGTCAAGGCCACTGTCCTGGATGAAACCTAGAGCATCCAGCAGTACATCAGCAAGATGGCACCCAGAGATGAACTGCTGAGATGTCTGAGACAGCAAGTGACAGGGACTGAAGACCAACTAGAGGAAATGCCATGACATGGTAAGGTCCTGCATGGGATATACCTCTGACAGATAACTGAGGTGGCTGAAACTCAGAAATCCTACCAGTGGATGGAATAAACTGGCACTGAGGCACCAATCATAACACTTGGCACTAAGTACCAGATCAATTGAAGCAGGGTTCTACCAAACCAGACAGGATCCCAGGTGTAGACTCTGCAAAAAGGCCTCAGGGACAGTCCAACACATAGTGGCAGGATGTATAATAGAGACAGAAATGGCATACACTGAACAGTACAACCAAGTGGCTGGCATTGTGTACAGAAAGATCTGTGCCAAATATGGGCTAGACCCTCCAAAATCCAGATGGTCAGTTGGTCCAGAAGGTTGTGGAGAATAACAAGGCTGCCAGAAGGTATTGACCAACCAACCAGTCATCATAGTAGTAGACAAGGAACTGAACGAGGTAGCAACATCAAGAAGAAGGAGTATGAAAAGCTCGAGATGTACCAGAGCCTGAAAGAGGAACTGGAGAAGATATGGAAGGTGAGGGCCCAAGTGGTCCCAGTGGTGGTAGGAGCACTCGATGCTGTGAGTCCTAAACTGGAAGAGTGGCTCCAACAGATGCCAGGAACAACATCACAGCTTCTTGTCCAGAATGTGAGACTCCAGAAGAGTGCAGTATGGCTAAGATACTGTGCAGAACCCCCCTAATTCCCAGGCCTCTGGTAGAGGACCTGAAGTTGAAGAAGACAAATGCCATCATATGTAGGTATGTAGGTGTGTGTGTGAGAAGGAAGGAAAAACCAAACCACTAACTAAATAAATAAATAAGTAAAGATATAGATATATAGATAGATTTGGACAAAGGGGGGCGTAGCCAAGTTACAGTTGGTTGTTATGACAACATATTAATTTTGCTGACAAAAGCTATGACGAGAAATAGTCATTGATGACCTATTTTTCAGGATGAAAACAAAACTAAAACAAAATAAAACATTACATTTGATAAAGAGAACTATGATGAATTGTTTAACGTTTTTTGTCAACGATTAAAAAGAAAATAATCTGAAAGATGAATGAATGGACATGAAGTAACTTAATGACCTGCTGCATCTGTGGAATCACAAACTGTGGGTGTTGATCAATAAGATTTCCTGCACTGGCTGAAATATCTTTTGTTCAGGAGTTGAATTAGCCTCTTGATATTTTTCACTATTGTCTTACATTCAGTAACATTCTGTCTATGGCATGAGCACTACCTGGAAGAAACAGGTTTATGAATCATGTTCATCTAAAATCCAGAAAATTCTGAACAAAAACCGGTGGGACACACTAGGAAAATGCAGCAGTACGCCATATGAAATGGTAGGATAACTTAACATGAAACACTTTGGGTATAGATGTAACATTAATGCTCCTTTCCGCAGGATAT